>NC_135778.1:14319043-14494834 GCF_028453695.1 Augochlora pura
ATATTTACTTTACCATTTACAATATTATACATATTGTACACATAATGATGTTACTATATTATATTATAAGAAGGGATCACATTTCTGCCATTGAAAGAAACACATTTATCCTAACTAAGGATAGCAACTAAGTTACTGTAATTATACTGTATATATTTGATTTTCTTTATATTTCGTTTAAGTATAACATTTATATAAAATATACAATGTAATAAAGAATATCAAAATACATATTCTTCTTAGCTAGTTAGCTGTGTTTGATGAGCATACTCGTCAGGAATAAATGACAACATATTGTGTTACGACAGGTATATGTACTTGCAAAAGATTCCTACTGAATATAAATTAATTTAACAAGTAAAAATTACTTGATAAAATAGTAATAGCAATTATAAAATAGCACTTAATAAAATAGCAATTTTCAATGATACTCTCAGAGTCGTTATTGAACTGCAAACGGTTAAAATTTCTCTCCAATGATAAATAATGAACTGGTAATCGATATTAGCAGAGGAAGCTAATCAAAATTGCTAGTTCGACTAGAGAGCTATTATACTCCTAAATTAACGTTACTGTGTGACAAAGCTTAAAGATCTCGTTATCAAATTGCATAACTCGAAAATCAACATGTGTTGACTTTCACAACTTTCGAGGTAAGTTAGAGTAGAGTTAGCCGTCTCTCCGAAACGGTATCCTATTACATGGTTTCTGAGTTACATAACTCGAATTACAGCACTTGGTAGCAATCCAGACTGAATTACAAAACACGTACAGTTATCGATGTCGAACCACATCACTCGCGAATAACTCAATTTCGAATTGCATGATTTAAGAGTTTCGTTGGCTGAACTATAACATCAGAGAGATTTCGACATTGTCACGTTTGTTACTAGCGTTTTCTTTTCACGCGACAAATGTTAAATTAATTTTGTAAAGATTGTTATTGAATATTATTGCTAGTCTTTATCATGTACATCGAGATAACAGTAGTATAATTTATATCTTCTTTACTGTGAGAAACAAGACTTTATAATAACATTATAATTTATTTCATCTGTATTATTAACATTTTTACATGTATTATATTTTTTACATTACGCTACATTACATTGGAAATCCATTTATTTGAAAATTTAGATATTTAAGGATTTGATGTACCTCCCATTGGAAAAAGTAGAAGTTAAATAAATTCTTTTCATTTTTATTATTTTTAAAAGATTCAAAATAATCCAACAGCGTCAGTAAATACTGTATTAAATTTTACCTACCTCACTAATGCCACAAATATAAAACTAAAAATATTTGAAATACGATTTTCACTGTTCGTCAAACTGTATGTAAAACAGAACATTTATTTATTTAGTTATTTATTCGTTTCTTTTAGTTATTTATTTGTTTATTTAGTTATATATTCGTTTATTTGGTTATATATTCGTTTATTTGGTTACATATTCGTCTATTTATTTCCGTATTTACTTATTTATAGATATATTAATTCGCTAAACTTTTTGTCCCCTGTACCGATTCTCACAAAAATGTCTGTACAAATGGAATTTGGTATTATAGAGTCATAAAAATGTAGCGCAGGATGTAATAGATCAAAAGAGAGACGCAGAGACTATGGTCGATCAGGCTTCGGTATATCTAGATAGATTTTCAAATTTTACATGCAAATATAGGTTGTGTAATCCGACGAGAGAGTTCTGTATGATGACAGTGGAGGTTTCCATTGCATCGCAGTCAAAGCAGCTTTGCCAATTTCCTCTCAAAGTTTCGGGGGGAAATCCCACGCGGATATATCGCGTGCTACCGCTGATAGAAATGTTGGTAGAAAATCTGGTCGGCATCGGTGAAAGATTTCTCGAGGCTTTTTAACAACGCGGTACTGTTTCGCGCGGCCAACAATTTCTGCTTACGGAAGGGTATTGCCGCCGAACGCATAACTGTTACGCTATCAAAGGAGATCGGCGCGCTGAGAATTTCCGGGTTCATAGTTAACCTACTGTGTGTGTACAACCGGTGATCCCCCACCCGTCTGGCGAATCTTTGGAATTGTTCGCGTGTCAAAAGCCATTGGTCTGGTCAACGTTGTTACGGGAATAATTCATGGTTTGTTCCGTCGTTGATTTTCGGATAGGTTTTTCAAAAATTTCCCCAAAAATTCTTCGTTTTTAAGCTTTCGCCTATGCCACGTATCGATTCACCGACACTTTTATGTCGTAACATTGAACGTTACGAAGAAAAAACACATTTCAATTACGTAAACTATATGAGACGAGTCACACAACTTTTAGATCTGAAATAATTCATAAATCCTGTGTTTTGTGAAAAATATGAATAAATATAGAAGTTTCATGGTTTCGAATGAGATAAGTGCACAATTTTCAATTTATTTGATGCGTGAAAAATTGTACGCGAGAAACTAATATAAGAGAAAAAAATATGAGGGAAAAATTTATATAAGAGAACAAAATTTGTCGATTACAAAAACCTTATTAATTTCCACTTAAGTACTTCAATGATAATGCAATGTTATAACGAAAATTGTAGAAATATATATAGTAATATCTACATTATATTTATCTTATGAATACCTGCCCAAATTACAAAATAGCGCTTTTAATAAATACTTGACGTTTAAAGCGTTTACATAGTATGTTAATTTAAGATATTTATTGTAAATATATATGCTTTGGTGCAAAATAAACGGTACCTAAGTCATTACAGGTACCTGTACGTACAGGGTGAATACTTTTCCAAATATGATTGAAGTCCATATTGCTATTCGCAATAAAACGTATAATAACAATAATATAATATATTCAAGCAGATTTGAAGAATGCACCAGTGCTATGTAAAATCAGGTTTCGCTCTATCCGTGATTCTTTCGACAGCGAATAAAGTACCGTTGCGCGAGTTTCATTTCGAATTCCTCTCGCGTTAAAAGTTACCGTTCACTAGCGCGAGCGCCATTTTTTCCCCGATTTTTCTAAATCGATTGTCCTTCGACGTGAACCGTTTGACACCGGTTCGATGCGTGGTCCCTTTTCCACCGTTCATATATGCGACAGATTAATAAATCGATTCGAGCCCGTGAAATGGAATCCGAAATCAGGTTTTCGGAAATGAACAGTCGACGAGTGAAAAAGCGAGAAATATCGTTCGGATCTGTGCCGTGTGACAAACCCGTTCCCATCGTTATCTAGGAGTCGCTCTTGCGAGAACGTGAAACATATTTCTGGTGACAATATTACCGTAAATGTGTGTCCAGTGGCACAGTTAAAATTCGATGGAAAAACACGTGTCTGTTAATAAAACGTTTACAAGCTCCATAGGGGGAGATGAAAAATCGATACGATACATGTAGAAGTATCGTCGTTTTAAACGTTCCGTGGGAATCGATGGTGTTTCGAAAGATTATTCAGCTGGTCATTTTCGAAATAGATATTAACGTGAACGAAATCGGAAACGTCGAAAGAATTTTTGTCGTTTATTTCCGAGATGGGTCGATGGATATAGTAGATGTGTTATTATTTCTGTAAACTAGCTAGATGAATGCTGTTAATTTATGATTATTTCTCAAAAAGAAAATTGTAGAAGAATTATGACTGTGCGCAGATAAATACCAAAATTATTCAATAATAAATAAATACCAAAATTATTCAATAATAAATAAATACCAAAATTATTTAATAATAAATAGATACCAAAATTATTCAATAATAGATAAATATTATTCAAATACTTTAAACGAAAACGAAAAAAATAGGCTTCTGATTGCTTTGTGAGTTACAGTAGGATTTCCTATAAGCATCAGATATGGCTGTACACGTTTCTCACTTGCAATTAGACGCAATATTCGCGCGCAGATGACATTTTCTATTAGCGTGAGACGCGTGGAATAACAAGATGGATGCTCCGCGTATGATTTGCGTGCGATGCATTTATTACTCGGTATATTAGCGTCTATTGGATAGAACACTCTATATAGAGGAGGCGAAATAACTTTCTGGAATGCATCCAAATTGACTTGCACTTTTGCTGTTGTTAAAGGAAAAAGATAATGAAGAAATTATCTTAACAATTTTAACAGAGAGGAGAAAAAGAATATTAAAGATGTACACAAAAAGCGAGGCAAAAGAAGTAAGAAAACATTTAGATTTTTTTAGGCTTTCGCGGCCATAATTTTCAAAATTAGAATTAAAATTCATGGCTTCCGGTTGGCAATCCGCTGACATTAGACGCGGCATCCAACCGGAAGCAATGAATTTTAATTGTAATTCTGAAAATATTGAATAATTAGGAAATGTACAGCTTCTCAGATTTAGCAAAGGAGATATCATTTTTATAGTAACTCTTATCAGCAATAATTCTTTGAACATTTTCGTATGCAAATATTGAAGGTTATGTCAAAGTTATGTCAAGGCGTCTAACCGTAATGCGTTTGCATCCCGACTGCTCCCGAATCAGACGATCGCTAGACGCCGACAATATGAAAACAGAATCGTCATTTTCCACTGCATCAGTATAAAAGCATCCATCACATAGGTCGCACGCGAATAGGAAATCCTGCCTTTGAAAACATAATGAAACTCGCTGCAAGCGCTCGCAGTCTAACCAAGTATCTTTACACGTTGATCGCATTAAGCACTTGCCCACACCCCGAGAACGTTTTTCCACGGCGAGGTTCATTCCCGACTATGCAAATCTTTCGAGTTCCAGTTTCGAAACTTACAAATTCCTAATCCCCGATCTCTATGACGCCCGGGCTCTCACTTTTCCTCGCGCGCGCACGCAAAAGCGGAACGCGTTCGTCTCCCGTGCACCTGTTACCGTTCACGGCCGTTGAAAACTTCAGCGTTCCACCTGTCATCGTTCTCACCGTGAACGTTAATTGGATTAAAGCGAAGAAAAAAGAAGGAACGAGAAGAAAAAGAAAATAACGGTGAAGGAAGGAACGAAAATAACGGTGAAGGAAGAGAAGGAAAGGGACGGCAAAGGAAGGGACGAAAATAACGGTGAAGGAAGGAACGAAAGGGACGAGTGTCGCAACGATCCGCGCGAACGCGAGAGAATGGAGAAAGTGGACGGAGTTGGTTGTCGCTCACCTTATCGCCATGCTCTTCGCCTTCAAGTGATGCCATCTCTGGTTCATCTCGTCCAGACGTCGTTGCAGCATAACGGCGTCATCCTGGCTGGCCAGAGAGCTCAACAGCTTTCGACCGGTGCCGTTCAGGGACGCGTAAACGTCCCGGTGTGTTTCGATTTCCGATTGGAGGTCCTGCAACAAGAAAACAAACACGTCCGTGAGACTACCGAAACCCTCGATGGAAAAATACCTGCCACACGTTCAGCTCGTCGCCTTCCCGAATTTCCCGAAGAAAATCCGTTTCGACCGGCTCCCCGAATCAATAAAATGTAATTTAATCCTTTCGTTACGGCGGCAGTCTTGGTTACACAATGGCCGGTGTGCAGCACGGAGGATCAGAGAAATAGGAATACGATAGTTTCTTCGGCAAATAGAACCGTGTAAGAACCTGAAATCGCGGGGGCTATTCGATGCCCGGCTCGGATTAGGATCCCTAAAGTCCCTCGGGACGTAGAAATATCCGAGTTCCCGAGATTCCGTGAATTCGACACGTAGTCGTAGGGAGAAGAGGGCCGATTCTTGCCCGATTCGATGTTCTTAGGTTTTTCCCTGATTAATAATAAATCACTGTAATTGGCTCAATGGTGAGCTGTAGCCCGTCTGTAATCTGGTCCGGATATTTTAACAGGTTTTCTTCCGGTAGTCGTATGGATACTCTCTCTTCCTCAGAATTTGTTCATTTTTCCAAGGACAGTAATAATTGTCAGGCTTTTATCATTACGAATTTACCGTATTTCTAAATACTCAACTTGTAATATATGTATTAGCTTCATTGAAGCTGAAAGTAAAATTTCAATGATCGTTTCATACAAACTGATACTTGCCGGTATTGTATACCTAACGAGGGGGAGGGGGTGAATCGACGATGCGAATAATTCACCAGTCAATTTTAACTAACAGAAAATATCGTCACAATTCTACTTTATTTAATACACATAGATCTCTTCATTCTTTGTTGTACAATTTATAAATAAAAGATTATTTTTACTTCATTTTAAAATTTTAATTTGTATAAATAGTATAATAAAACATGGGTTAGAAAGCTCCCCATAAATCGATGTAGTACCAGTTGTCAAAAATCTCATCAGTATAAAACGAATTTTAGCAATAACATAAAGCAATAAATACGAATACGCAATAAAATTGAGCAAACAGTAACACAAATTAAATGTCTTATCAGTTCTAATACAGGATCAAAATTAGTGTTCGAAATCTAGATTTATAACGACCGCGGGCCGACATTAGGGGCAAAAGGATTGATCGTTTATTGAATTTTTCACGTGGATGAAACATATTTTCCCGCGTAGAATTACAAGAATTTATGCATCGAACGTCCAGAATTTTCTCTATGGGAACATTCACGGCGTTTCGTCATCGCGATGACGTGAATTGCGGTGAACGCTTGGGCAGAAGTGATTTATGCTCAGTTCTCATGTAAATCGTTGGCAGGGGGCTGCCGCGTTGACGCGCGTCGCCCGCCGCCAATGAAAATAAATCGTGGCCGGCGCAACTGAATTAAGAAATATTCGCGAATATACGTTCGCGTTCCCTCCCGAGGCATTTTTCATTAACCGATATTCGAATATCGTAGTTTATGGCGGGTCCGCGGCGCCTTTTCAACAATCACACTTTCGAAATCAGAAGTTAATTAGTTATCGTAAGATCGCGGATTTTGTTAAACTGTGGCGGACGCAGCTGACGGAGAATACAAAAGGCGGGGCTTTATTAAAATTTTTGCTGGCTCTTTTATTTTCGAGCCAATTAAAACTTTAAGAGAGAAATTCATTTTCGTTGTTGTCAATCTATCTACAAAAATCTGTGCTTGCTAAAGCGCCAGTGGGGATGATTCTTGTTCATTCTAGCGCGTATTGTGAAACATGTGGAGAAGAAAGAATTTAAAAATGTCGATTATCAAAATTCCGATTATCAAAATACCGATTATCAAAACTCGTACGGTGTCAAGCAAGCTATGTAATAATCTTTATATTTTGCTTCACATGCTTGTTAATTATTTGCTTATTTTCTCGCTTAAAATTCCCTGCGTGCTGCATCTCGTTTTCGTTGCACTACTGAACTTACGTATAATATATCATGAATATGAAAAGGAAAAGAATTATGCCGACGTTAGACGAGAAATTAAGTTAAAAGGGCTCGGAATATGTTATGCAATTAATTTTTTATTGAGAACGATATTCGAGAAGATTTGAGAATAAATGAGGATACTGTAGGATACGAAATTATGACTGATGATGAATTTATTTCATTAATTCCTGATAAAAAGTATAATGATGACGATAGTAGAATTCTGTGCTGTTTTAAAAAGGAATAGATGCAATCTATAATATCTATCCTAGAAGTATATTTTAATATTAATAATTAATATTAATACTTGTCACATTTTTTCCAAATTTATCAGATAGTCTAAAATTATATCTATTATTAACTTTCGCATATAATAAATATAATATGTAGATGTACAATAAACGAGCATGTTATTATTTACTAAAGCATAGTAATCACAGTCATCGCGAAAATACATAAACTCTTATTAATAAGTAATTAGTAGTCTTCAATGCATTTGGTAATTTAATGAATAATCAAACAAAATTCAATCTTCCAGGAAAAGCCGAATGAAGAAGAGCTTCGTTTAAAGTGATTATCATTAATATTCCAACACTCTTTAAAAGAGAACACGTTTTTTAAAATAGAAACGGGCGAGTTGAATTTTTTTAGAGAGGTTAATGTTAACATAAAGTAATATAAAAAACCATATAATATTTATAAATTTATTTGTAAGTTAATTATCCTGTATACTATTTTGTAAAATTGTAGTAAATAATGGCATTATTTCATTTCCAAGCATTTTCGTTCTTGTATATACAATTTAAATCATTTTCACATTATACAATTTTTAGTATTAATACAAAATTCTTCTGCTATACTTTGTAATTTGAATCAGCACAGGGGGGGGGGGGGGGGGGATTAAAGTTTATCCGAATATTAATGGAAGAGTAGGCGCACGCGTACGTTGTAAAAGCAAGAAGTCACAAGTTTGTCGGCAAATTTTGCCGTGATATACGTGCTATAATTCAACAGCTCCTGTTCCCGACGCCAGAACATTAACTTGTATAATTCAAGGGAACACAGATTCAACCCAAGGTTCGCAATTGAATACGGGATCGGAGGAGGGATACTTCATATTTCCGGGGGGCGGCAGGTTTAATCCCAGACAGTGTCTGTCAGATTACCTGCGAGTTACGTCTGTTTCCTTCGATTCGCGGCAAGATTCGATTCCCGCGTCTGGGCACGCTTGGATCGGATCAAGCTGCGATTATACGGTAAACCATCTGCATTCGAACAGCCTTAATTCACGAGCGTTCTGTTATCATACGAATACAGTTTACTGCAAATATTTTTAAACCTTCGCGCTCGAACGGCGACTCTACGGCGCCATTAAAATTGTTATTACCCGTTCCAAAATTATTTTTATAGATATCGCGAAAGCTTAGATTTAAAAAATTGTTGAGAGCGTGACTGTTAAATGAGTCACGAGACTCAATTTTATATGCATAGAATGAATTTTGTTGTATAAAATGGAAATAGCCAGAGAAATTATTTCAGATTTGCAGCTGAAATGCCTTCGAGTGCAAAGAGCTAACCTCTTAGGCACGGCTCGATTTTGCGCAAATAAAGTTTCTCATAACTAAATTACTATCTTTTTTTCATAGTGTATTGTACATACACACTTTCACTTGAATCGTTTACTTTAACAATTAATAAGACAATTGAGCAAAGCACGAAACATTCACGAAAACCACTATAGTACCTCGACATAACCTAAGAGGTTCAAACTGGTTTCTACAATGTTTTTCGTAGATGCCTAATGGTCGCATAGTTACTCAGAAGTCCCCCGATACGTCGGTTGAAAAAAAAGGTCGGCGAAAAATAGAGAGGAAATATTGTGGCGTTGCACAACAGCGCAAGGAAGTTGCAACGCAAGCAACCCCGCATCCATCAAAATGCTTTTCGTCGGGGCGTTTGTCGAAAGTGCGAATCGGTGGCGTTTAATTGGAACGCCGGATGTCTGCGTCGCGGGCGATGAAGTTTGATGGCTGACGTTGGATTTATCGTCGGGCGAGTTTACACGTAACACCTACCGTCCGACGACTAGTGAATCTTTCACAGTTCTGGCGACAGAGTTTCGACTGGACCTGAAATCTGTGCCAAGTGACTGACGCGGGATGGCAGTCGGCAGGTGGTACTGCTTCCCGTTTTATTATCGAGAAGATTGCCGGATTCGCAGAACAAAACGAAATAACTAATACTTGCTGTTGATAATAATATTTCATCTGATTAAGAGATATATTAGAATATATGCGCAAATTACGCTATTTATTTATTTATATAATATTTTAATGTACGCGTCATTTTTTCATTCGACTTTCAGTTCTTTAACATCATTTAAATAAGCAATTAGATCGATTGCTATATTACATTGTACTTAATAGAAATCTTACCCCATACATACCTACTGATATAATAAATATAGTAACTATGGACTTTTATGTAATATAGAAATTGTCGCTATTAATTAGAAAGTGTACTGACTACATCGTCATTCATTTCCTTTTTTAAATAATTTAAGGAGCAGAGTACAATGCTGTAGTATGTTTAAGATCCTAATCTTTGTGATTCAATATTTTCCACGACTATATTTACAGTCTCTTTAAAATAGTTTCTATATTATTCTGATTTATTTTACTACACAAATTAAATAATGAGTAGAATTGTTTCTCTGTAATAACAAAGATTTTATTATTTTATAATAAAATATAACGACCTAAACTAATTACTAATCTAAGCTGTAATAAAGAAACAACATTCAATGTTATTATTCACACTTTTGTCTACTTTTGTCCATTGATTAGATTTACTCTGACGTCACGTGTGTATTCATTCGATTCTCATGGTATAATCGGCGTTCTGCTTTATCGACCTATTTACGCGCTAAATTCAATAAAACTAAGGATGCTTTCCTTACATACATATAAGTTTGCCGCCGCTAAATTCCGGTCCTACGTTTTATACAGTCCCCACATATAACGTCACAATTCGTCGCTATTACCGACGACGCCGTGAGACGCTCCAACACAGAATAAAAAAGGAAATCTAATTTTGTTCTAATATCTCTTATGTCTTATCGCTTCGATCGAAGATTATCGATTGGCAAACGACAAAAAAAAAAAAAACTGTGCTTCGCACGGTGCCTCGCTAGTTTCCCCCTCTAAATTCCACTCGATTTTCTTGTGCGCCACGGCCTTTCAATTTCGCGGGGAACAACGCTCGGAAAAATAATCATCGGGCCGGAGTCTTCCAATCGGGGGCGTTAGATCGCGCGATACCAATCGATTCCGTAGAGGATCGTGTGGACGGCCCGGTGTCGGGCGCGACGACGTCTTAAAAGCGCACTTTCGATGCAGATTAGATTTTCCAGGTTAATGAGCGCCTATAGGAGTGACCCCGGCGGATCGGCAAAGAAGGATCCGACGAAGGGAAAAATGGAAAGAAGAGTTTAGGAAAAATTCGACAGCTCGGATAGTACCGCAAAAAAGCAGGTCGAAGCGGTTTTTAGCGGCTGTGCTTCTTATCGCGCCGCAATTACGCAAATGCGCGTTATCAACGCTGGGTCTCGGACCCCATAATCGTATTTCTCTCACTCTCTCTCTCTCCACCTACCTGCCCACCCGACGTCCCTTTTTTCTTCGATTTATTTTGCGATTTTTTATCTTCTCGCGGTGATAAACTATCGTTGCGAGATGCGACGAGACGATTTCATACGGGGTTCGCTACAATCTTTTATTAGCGCGGAAAGTCGCTTCATCAGAAAATTCAGATTTTAATAAGAGTATCGTTCTCCAATTGTTTCGTCAAATTACTTTAGTTATTTTCATATCAATTATTTCTTTATTTTAAGAGAAGGTTCAGTAAAAATTTCCTTGTATTGGAAGCAATCTGTTATGTAGTATTACCTGCACTTTTATTATAACAAAGGACTTCCTTGGGACATAACTATTCTAGAGTACAGATTTCTACCCTTTATTACACATGTTGAATACACAAATGTTGAAACCATTTCCAAAGTTTCTAACGAATTATTCGTACAAAATGAAACTTTAAACCCTGGTACTAAGTAATGACTACGTCGAAACGTATTAAGGAAATCGCTTATACAATCACTTCTCGATCTTTATTACTGTCATCACAAAATTAATTCGGTAATCTGCATAATCCAAAACATCGGTAAATAATTTCGTTAATTTGTTGCGAAACCTAAATAGGCCCAATCACTCGCACAAACTGATGTAAAGTGTCTGACCTGCATAAAACGATAAATAATTGTCGGCGTCAACGCAACGTAAGAAATATAATTGTTCATCAGCTGAGAGCTCAGAGATAAATGTAGGAGCGATGAGAGGAAAAAAAAGAAGTGATAAAAGTCAGTGTATATTCATTCCTGGAGATCCGGTAAAATAAGGAAGCCGCTGTGTGACAAAGTGTTAAGGAGCTCGTCGGTCCCAGTGAATCTCTTCCTTGGCTGGTGTGTTCCATAGATCACGCGGGTTTGCCAGCTTTATACCCAAGGGAACGAGAGTCTGGGAGAAGAGCAGCCTGGCAGAATCGTTGTGAAATCTGGGTATATACCGACGGGTAATCGGCAATTCCTCATTAGAAATCCTCGACGGTATGCGCGTCACCGACTGCGACCGCCTAAGTGTCAGACATTGATTAAGCTCGGCACCGCCGATTAAATACGTCTCACGTGGAACAGCCGTGCGCTGTTCAAAAGACGAAACCAATTGAATTATGCCGACCATTCCCCCGGTTGGTCGTTCCTCTCTCGCCGTCTGCGAAAATTTACCTCTACGTCGCCGTTGCCGCCGCGCTGGCTGCCGGCAGCCGGCGGGAGATCGATTCGCGACCACTCGGCTGTATTAACCTTGGATTACTCTGGTCTCTGGGCGTCAGGTACCTAAGCAGTCTATGCCACGATTGTAAGAATTCAACCAGTCGAACTGGTCCAATAGTCCCGGTCGATTCGAACTTTGAATTCGAAGCACAATGCCGTCCAGAAGTATCCGGACACCTAACAAGTACAGGTGGGTAACGCGTTAAGGCCGTGGCATTGTGACGATTTCTCGAGTGAAATTAATGCGAGTAGAACGGTTTGCATACATTTAACGTCTGCTTTCATATACATTTATTGTTTTTATTTATATACATTTAACGTCTGCTTTCATATACATTTAATGTTTTTATTTATATACATTTAATGTTTTTATTTATATACATTTAACGTTTTTATTTATATACATTTAACGTTTTTATTTATATACATTTAACGTTTTTATTTATATAGATTTTACGTTTTCATTTATACAAATTCTACGTTTTCAATCATTGAAGTAGATCGCTTGAATTTTTTTAGAAGCTGAGAAACAGTGTGATTTTCGCTATATTTAATTATTCACAGTTCGCAACCAGGATAATCGACGCCGATGAAATTTTGAGCATGTATAGGTCGACAAAATGCATTATTTATATTTCGTTATATGTTCGGATACAAAATTTATTCTTGTAACGATTCTATATTTTTTTTATTAATTTAAGCAATTTCAATTTACGCGAAAGCTTCTGTATTCGTTATTCAACGAACGTTTCCTATAAGTATTTAAATAATTCAAGTTATTTAGTACGATACTTAACAAATTATTGTATATGAATGTTTTTACTATTCACTGTAGATGACAATGTTTATTAATGCTTGATGGTCTGAAATCACCTTTGACGTGATATTATAAGATAAGATGTCCGATAAGATTTAAGATATTGACTTCAAGAATGATTTTTTATTGTTCCTATATTTTATCCTAACACCTTTATCTAATTAATGAAAAGACTGTGCACTAAGATATCGTAAGTGCATATGCATATTGATTAAGTTCGTTTTACATTACGCTATAATGGCGTGGCATTATTAAATCGTGCTAGAGAGTCAAATTTCATATTATCTATACTCTATTATACAAGAGATTCATTTATGGCAATATAAGGTGGTCAGTAAGTGACGATACAACCGGGAGGTTGGTGATTCTACATGCAAAAATAAGTAAAAAATATAGCATCACATTTCTTCACACAAAAAACTTCAATGTCGAGAAAAATTAGTTCGAAAGATGATACTATTCAGTAGAAATCAATTGGCGCGTCTGGTTATGACACGCCAATTCCACTTAATGTCAGCCAGGAGAACTTGGCGCATCTTCAAACTCATTTCTCTAGATAACGCAGCCTCAAATGAGAATATATTATTCCTTTCTTCCGACTCAGTTCTGCATGCAGTATGTCTCTTCCTTTGATTGCACCATCACTTACCGACTACCCTATATATTTCAATTACTTGTTCACTCTAGCGCTACGAATAAAACAAATAAATCGAGAAAACCGTAATGCAATAACCGTTCATTTGATTCCAAAACTTTTGTTATTAGTAAACTGCGGATTTTCTATATTCAAGAACGAGTTGGTATAATTTAACCTTTTAGGCACGACACACCATTATAATGGCTTTCGCGGATGTCTCGCGCTTGACTCAATTGTATTATTAGATATTAAAATAAACGATTGAAGTGAGAGTATATATATACAATACATTAAGAACAGATTATATATAGTTATACCAAAAAATATATATATTTTAACCCTTTGCAATCGAAGCCATTTTAACTTTAAATTTGAAATAATTTTTCTGATGTAGAGTATTCCCATTCTAAGTAACGAAGTGCATTTTATATATAACAAATGAACTCTGGTGATTCATACTAAAACTTTCATTTTTAACAATTTATCAAAAATTAAACTTTGTTGCTATAAAAATGATTTTAGCAGGTGACAGAACAATTTTAGTGATGCCTCAGAGTCACCACTCGAGTGCAAAGGGTTAAGAAAAATGGTCATTTAGTTGCGAAAAATTTCATTCGGGCAAAATCCACCCGTGCCTAAGAAGTTAAATAACTAGATACCTAAAACGAAGATAAAGATACGTCCACGAACAGGTGCTTCCCAGCGGCGCGGTCTAGTTACCGCTGCGTCCCGTACGTAAATTTGACCGATCCGTATCATCGGCACCATCCGTAAATAATGATAAACGCGGGTCGTACCCGCGTTATAAGTGAATCCGATTGCACGAGCCGTGGAAAGATTCGAATGGAAAGTGGCAGCCGCGCGCGGCAGAGAGATACGACCGCGTAAGCGTACAATGGGAACGTCGCCTAGGTGGTTGGAAGAGTTCTAATTAACCGACAAAGTCGTTGGCTCGCGTTTCGGAACGCTCGGGCTCGTTACGTGCGCGCGATGATAAATGAAACGGGCGGGTATCATTCGCGGGTGGCGCGCCGCCCCGCGTTCGTTCCTTTGCCAATTACGTATACCATGTGTTCGGAATATTATCAGGAACCATAACGTCGGGCAATAAAGCAGTCTGCGACCCCAGGAGACGTAATATTACGTCCTTAACGCGGCACGGGTAAGGCAAGGCATCAAAACACGTAATATGTATGCGTCCCCTGCACCCCCTCCCTGGCCCCTTCTAACCCCTTTCTCGCTTCCTCCCCCCCTCCCCCGTTCAACCCGTGTCTCCTTTGCCGGCGGAGCGAAGCTGAACTTCGATTCGAGCGTAAGGATCCCGCAGCTCTAATTGAATCGGAACACGTTGCACACGAACGCCCGTGGAATTGATTTAATTACTGCCGCCCGCGTGATCCAACGAGAATAATTGAAGACGTCGCGAAATTGTTTAGGGTTTTCGCGTTCCATTGTTCGACGCGTTTAGCGCCGTTCTTAACATGTTAACGAGCTTATTGTCTTCTACAAACTATGGACTTTAGTGGCGTCGTTGTGTGGGTGACTGTGGGGTTACAAACGAGCACACGAATCTCTGGCTAAGTTTAAATTCTGTTTACAGTGACTGCCATTAATATTCGAACACGAATTAAAATTCGTAATAACTTTCTGTAAAATTGAAATAAGTTATTTGAATTCTTTTTTAAATGACAGAGCTACATGGTGAGAGAGATGATAGAGCTGGTATAATAGATCATGACTAAACTACTTTGTTACAATTTTAGTGTTACTTGGAATGAAGACATGAAAACTTTCGTTCTTTAACTTGATCTCTGAGCTTATAATTAAAACTTAAAAAAATCATTCTAGTAATTATCTAGTAGGCGGATCTCTTTATCATTGTTGAAGGGAGAGTGTTATTGCGTTTCAAAAGTTGTCTGAATATTAATAGGGTTTATTTTATGAGATCTTATGACATAGAATGGTCATACAGAAAAGTTGAAGTATATTATTGTATATGTATTAAAGTATATTATATTAGAGTGTATTAGATTATACTCTAGACGTATATTACATATATTATGCTCTAGACGTATATTAGATATATTATACACTAGACGTATATTAGAGTATATTATACTCTATTCGTGTAATTTTGTGTTGTTATTTCAGGTGAAAGATTCTAGATTTGGCTAGAAGTTGGAGGGTATGCTGGAGGGGGAATTTTAGGAATAGAAATGAAGACTAAGACTCAGTAGGAAGGTTCCCTCACTTTCACTCCTAAAAGCTTCCTCCCCCCTTACATACTTTCCCCATTTCTAGCTAAATCTAGCATCTTCCATTGCACTGCTGCTAGTGTCACACCTATAGAAATAGAATTTAAAAAATTATCGTGAAGGTAGTAACCTCCACTTTTTCTACCATAATTCGGACACAAGTTCGTACATGTTGCACGCAATGGTAACAGAATCGTTTACCTGTTCGAAGAGATGCAGCTCCGCCAGCAGGGTGTAGGAAATGTAGATATACCGTGCGTCTTCCGCTGTCCTTCGGGCACGTACCCCCCTCGAGGGATTCCCCTGTAGGGTGGCACGCCCCCCGGGCCAGGTGCCCCCCTTGCGGACACTTTCACGATAATCCACCGTAATTACGTAGCTGCGTGTTCCCTCATCACACCGCGGAGCCACGCGCGTCTTAAATGCTCCCTTTGTCTCGTCAATTGTTACCTGTTCACCTCCGACACTTTCACACTCGACGGATATCCGCGAACGGTTTCGCCAACGTCCACTCTCGTCACCGGTTCTCCGTCGTTTAACGTAACAACACGAGGCATCTTTTGTCTTGCCTGATTCTCGATTGCACTTCACAATTGACTTTATCTCTTTCTCGTCTCTATATGATCGCGGCTATGGACAAGACTCTGGACATCTGCTTAAACAATCAATTTTCTTCGATTGTTGAGACTATCGAAAAATTTCGTCCTTTCTGACTGACATAGAATGTAAAAGTCAAATTTTATAACCTTTCAGTGGAAACCCCTTCGGTGAAAGATTTGTTATTGTTATTGATATGAATCATGTAAAAATTATGACAGAAAAATTCTGTTCTTTCTGACTGACATAGAATGTAAAAGGCAAATTTGTCAACCCTTCAGTGCTGATTAAAATGGAGAAGTACTATAAACGAAATATCAATGTACCTTTTATATCATTTTTGTAGACTTATTATTGCATTCTTAGTATGCTAATGATATTCGGATTATATTATTTGTATCTGCGCTATATTATATTATATTATTTGTGTCACTTTTCACATATACTAAAAATTAAACGACCTGTTTCCTTAACTTTAAAAGCAGAATAACAAAGTAGGTAAACAATTCTATATCTTCCACATTCCAGCACAGCGAATATTTAAAGTTGAAAATTGGCTTTTCGTATAAAATTGATAAAAAAGGATAAACCATTCAATGAGTTAGAACATTTCGATAGACCTAACATATTTCTTTGATATAGCATCTTGCATAGATCCATGTTTTAGAGCATAGAGCTTCAGCCTTAATTATTGTTCACCGTTAATTATATCGCATATAGAAAAGGTTAAAGAAGGACGCGATTGGGTGACTCGAATTTCGAGGGAAATATGAAAATACGAGTCACGATTAACCGGCAAGTTGCTTTTTAACTGCGCTAATGAGTACCAAAATATACCTACGCGAATTTCAGCACAAGTTAATTGTTTATGACCGACAGCGACATGGGTATAGAAAAACATAGGGAAACTCGATAGAGAAAGCTATTTAGCCAAAAATTCAAAACTATGCAACAGCTCGTGAGAAAAATTATTAATTCTAATATTTCTCTCCACTGTTTTTTTAAAATGCAAAACAGTCGAGAATTTGTGTGCTTCGGTGCCGGAGCCGCGGGCGAAGGTCCTCGCGATAACGCGGCAGTGCAAACAATGTAAATTCACGCGGTTAATGAACCGCAGAGTTAGGTTTAGTAAATTTACCCAGTGGTGTCGCTCTTTGATGAAATTTCTTATTGCAACGGGGAGTCCGTCGATGTGTCTTACACCTTTCTCAAGTATGTTGGCTTTGCAGCGGATAGAGCGTAGAACACTGTTTGAGTTGGATCTTCCTCGCCTTTCTGTTTAGTTAGCGAGCTGTTTTAATCTCGAACGCGGCTGGGCGAGGTCCATATGAATTTATCAAAAGTTCTCGGCGACTATAATACTTCAAAGTTCTGAATAGCTTCGGGAACTATTCTGTCACTTCGGGTTCGAGAAGTTTCCGCTTCGCCGTAGTTTAAATTCAGGAAAGAAACAACGAACCTATACATGTTGTTATATCGTGATAACCAGGCGGCGGAGTTTATGCACTTCGGAAAAATATACGTTAGTGTCACTTGTAAGACATGGAATAAATTAACCGTAGAAATTGGCAAGTCTGAGGTGTTCTCTTAACACTTTGCACTCGAGTGGCGACTCTGAGGCGCCACTAAAAATTGCTTATTATTTCCCAAAATGATTTTAATAACATCGGAGTCGTTTATATTTAGAGATTGTTAAAATAACAAATATTGTCCTTGCTAGTAAACTCAATTTCATATGCACAATTCGCAGTAAGTTATATAAAGTAGGAAACACTGGAGATCAAAAAATATGTTTAAAATATAATGAAAATAGCTTCGAGTGTAAAGGGTTAAACATGATTACTGTGTCAGTAATGGTATTCTGTATAATTTTGTTGAGACAAGTAAAAATCACCCGCGCAACAACAATTTGCGTATCATCGAAAATTACATGCAAATTAAGGTATTTAACGGAAACGAATCTATTAAAAGGCCTGTCGAAAGCCCGAACATGTGTTCAACCATTTCTTACTGTGTATTTATTCGGAATTAGCAATTTCATCGACAACAGTTCGAACTTACGGGCCGTGTTCGAACAGTTCACGTGAAAAACCGATTAGCCCGTAGAAATTCCTATCGACAGAACTATATCAGTCCCATTGTTGCGGCAAATCCAATTCCAGGAAGAGAAATTATCCCCTTATCCACAAAGGGGTTGAGCAAACTGCGGCCAGAATGGTGGACACCCTTTATCTTGTTAGGAAATCAATGACGCGTGTCCGGTTCCTTCCCCGGGAAGCAGGATAAAATGTCTCGGGGGGATGAAACGGCGCATTCCATCGGATTAGAAGCAGCGCCATCGTCCAGGCTCTGATTGAAACTAGAGAGGGGCGGGTGTGAGTGGGGTGTGGGTGGGGAGGGACGAGCGTCGGCTCGATCGAAATAAAATATACGAGACGCGGAAAGGAGCCACCCGGATGAATAATGCATGCCGGCGAACAGCTTGTGGTAAGTAACGAGGCGGATTTGTAAAACATCACCGCGACACTCTCTCCAATGAACTGCAAATAATTTAACCCTCCGCGATGGGGGTTCACGGGCCCCGTCAACCGGAAACCCCGATTTGCCTATTCTTCGATCGGCAGACGTGTACGTGAAGCTTCTCGATATTCGGCGGGAGAAGATTCGTTATTAAATCGATACCATGATTGCGTAGAATTCTACGTTGAAGACGTATTTATAAAATATGTATACTGTGTATGAACATCTACGAAGTTATGTATTTATAACTTTATTCGTTTATAAATTTAAATCGAGTACGAAGTGTTCAATTTTGATATAGATAAAAATAAATTCTGATATGAATATAAATAAAAATAAATTTTCATATAAATATAAATAAATTAACTTCTTACTCATATAATTAATTAATAAGATATAAAAATGAATAACAGTGATTTCTCTACTATGATGTTTTAAAAAAACCACTGTAGTTATATTTTTACCAAGAATTATATATGAAACGAATTAAATTTGCTAAATTTGATTAAAACTAGTCTCTCGTAGCAAATAAATTCTTCTTCACGGAGAGAATGACAGGTATTAAGAAATCTGCGAAAATTAGACGCAAGGATTGATCTTGATATCGAATCTAAGGACGTGAAAGATTAAATAAGATGTCCCGGGCCTCGGAATATCCGAGCAGATTCCTCCGGTTTTCTCCGGCAACCGGGGGTTCATC
This sequence comes from Augochlora pura, assembly GCF_028453695.1. Taxonomy (NCBI): domain Eukaryota; kingdom Metazoa; phylum Arthropoda; class Insecta; order Hymenoptera; family Halictidae; genus Augochlora; species Augochlora pura. The sequence continues at coordinate 14,338,686 of NC_135778.1, forward strand.
TTTCTCACGATGCCTCCGTCATCGGAGAAAAACTACGGCAGTAACTCGATTCGAGGTTAGTACGTCGTTCCGTCCCAGAATCGAATATTCCGGGCAACGAAGTTTTCCCCCGGTATCCGAGGAAATTGTCAGAAGCATAAGGCATGCACTTTCTTGATTGATAACAATTTCTCGAATGAAATGCAAAATGAATGTCGCACTTTCGAACGAGTTCGAAGGAAATCTCGACCGTTTCTCGCCCCTCCTCGCCCTTGCGGAGAATCCTCTTTTCGGAGGCGAGAATGAAAAGTTTCAGGAACGAGTTAACTTCCACGCTCGACGATGTCCTCGTTGTTGCCATGTAACGATGCCGATCGCGGTGAGAATCGTTCGACGAGACCGCCGCGCTGTGGCAATTAAATGGGAAAGTGTCGAACTAATTTCGCCGATAAGGTAATTCGCTCTTTCTTTATTAGGAGAAGATCTTTCAATCGAACGGACTTGATGAGGATCACCAATTAAAAGTTGGGCATCGCTTCCTCGCTTTCGTGAACGGGTAATATAGTCGAGGAAGGGGATGTAAAATGTTCTTGAACAAAATTATACCGCCGGTGGAGGAATCCTGGGCTTGTTGGCGAAAAATATCCCACCAACAAAAGTTAAGGAACTTTGGGTATTGTTAACATTTCAGTAAAATTTAATAATTTAATAATTATACGTTCTATTGTGGTCAAAGTCAATACATAAATATTACAGCGAAGCATGCAATATATTGTTTATATTGCAATACTGCTTTGTTCAGTGTATCTGACGAATAAAAAAATAATAGAAATGAACATTGAAAACTAAAAAATTATGAAGAAATGAAATTAAGACAGTTACCGAGGAATGAGCAATTGCTCATTATTCTTATTTTTAATAAAAGGGTTTAACATCTTATTTGATAAATCTATAGTCAATTGTATGTGTCTGGAAATGAACGAAAGGTACAAAAACCGGTTCCATTACTTTATTCCAACCGGAATCTATTCACCCGGAAATCTTCCATTTCATTTACTACATAAAGTGGTTCCAAACACAGCGGAGTTTTCATGGATGATAAACGGCGGGGAAAGTTGAAGCCGAAACATGTCAATGCAATTCGAAAAGAAAAATTCAAGCCCCGGGTAAGATAAAGGTACCGTTAACACAGAATGCGGGAAAGTAGTCATTCGTCAGCCGACCAATGTTTTATTCAACGTTTTGTTGCTTCCGGTGCTGTCTTCACTTCCAACATCGGCGCTATCAATCTTTTTCTAACTTCTATCCTTGATAGTTCTACTTTGCGTTACAAATTCCGTACGACTTTTTCTGTGTCGACGACCATTTTGTAAATAGCGTATGGTCGCGATATTACGCAGAGTTATACTTAACACTTTCGCGTTTTGACAATGAGCAGACGATTCTCAATTGCAAAATAATCGTTTTGTAAGTAATAGAATCTTTTTTTTTTATCTTAAATTGAAGAAATGAAATTCTTTAACATCGTGAAATTTTTAAGTTGGTGGTGTTGCTAATAATCAAAGTATGATATTGTAGTTGTGAATAATTTTTTCAGAAACTTAAGAAATATTTTTTAACTTTTTAAGAATTAGTTATAAACACTGTCGGGATTAACCCTTTGCACTTGTTGTTATTTTAACTGCAATTCTAAAATAACTTCTCCGACATATAGCATTTCCATTTTATACGATAAAATGTATTTTATGCACGTGAAATTGAATCTTGTAGCTCATGCAATAGTAATTTAATAATTTTTTAAATTAATTTCTCGTAATATAAAAATTATTTTCGAACGTGCTGTAATAATTTTAGTGGTGCCTCAGAGTCACTGCTCTTGCGCGAAGGGTTAATAATGTATCAAGAGTTACTTAGATTCGAGTAAACGTTAATAAAACATTGACCACTTTCGAACCCGGTAAGTTCATCCGCCGTATCGCACGTTTCCCCCAAAATTAGCCTGAACGCGACCCTTCGCCCGTAACCCGTTCACAAGCTCTCAATCTTAGCACCAATAATTCGAAGCATCGCCAGAACCGATACGACCATCAATTTCAGCTTGATAACCATTACCGGAGGCAACGAACCTTCGAAAACTGATTCAAGCAACACGAGCCATTAATATTTCAGTTTTCAATCTCGGGCGGTGTACCATTTCTCGCCCCGTGGACGTCGACAGCGGAGCGCGGAGCGCGGCGCGCGGCGCGACGCCGAGCGTCCCAGCGACTGTCAGACCCGCGTTCCTCATTTTTCTCGTCGCGTCGCGCCGCGTCCCCGGGAACGTAAACTACGGGTCGCCGACGAAACCCATTAACCGTGTCCACGGTTCGACACTTTTCTACCCCGTTTTTCGGACCTGCCAGGTGTAGCCGCGGCATTCCGCGGCAGACTTTCCCGACCGACCCCAGCGCGCGTCACAAAACTGAAACGCGCCGCCACCGTAGGGACAATGCGAAGGGGGACATTTCAGTTCAATATCATCTAAATGTCATGACGGGGTACTCCGCGCCACCAAGAAACTCTGCCGTTCGCTTCCGTCGAAAATCCGCGATTGAACTTTTCCGACCGACGGATTCAAATGAGAACCTTCCATAGTGGGGTGCCTTGATTAAGTGATCGAAGATTGACATTTTTATTTCTCTCGCAATTCATTAAATTATTATCTTACGTTCTTTCTTATGCGGATAGGGGTTGATTCTAGGTCAAAAAGTAAAGCGAAAATAATATTCTTTCATTGTGGATTTTGTTTTCGAAAAAATCAAGATAAATGGTTTATACCTTTGAAATTTTAAAAGTTTATGGCTGTAAAACTAAAAATAACGCAGCGACATTTTGGTTGATATAGTCGAGCTGAGAGAACTTTAGAAGATTATATTAAATCTTTTATGAACTCGTTTTTTTAGAGTTTCTAAGATCATCCTGAGGTCATCACTTCTTTACATCCACTTTTACCGGATATTTGACTTTGCCGGGTTTATCGTAATATATACTAAAAAGAGAGATGTTAAAAATTTCACGTTCATCTGTGAAAAGCTGAAGATGGTTTTAAAAATACAAGAGTCATGTCAAGGGTATGTTATGTACGTGTTAATAATTGATAAAGCTGCAGTCTTAACCATTTCTTGAAACTATGTTATACCGGATAGAAGAACTGTAGATCAATCTACTATTAACAAAGATTATAAATTAATATCTTCTGGTGCAATATTAAATTAGCAATGTCTGCTTCATTGTTAGAAAAAAATGTGTCTTGATACCTATCATTGTCTTTAGAAACTGTGAGAAGAAACGAATTTATAAAAACTTTGTATATTATATTAATATACTATATATGTTATAATATATTAATTATATTAATATATAAAATACTGTCATTCTAGAGCACCCTTTAAACCTTATTGGAGCATACATAAAAGCTATAGATCGACCCATTAGCAATAAAACAATCTAAACTGTTATATTCTTACATAAATGTTATATAAATGAACATCATTCGACGACATCGTGGTTTCGTCCAATCCCAGACGTGAAACGTCTGAAGGATTGTTTGAGAAAAAATTGGGGCACATTAGTTCGCCACCTATGTCTCCTGATACCCGAACAAAGATCTTGGTTAACGCACGAAGAGATCGAGGCGGATGGTAATGTCGGTGGTTCAGGGTCTGATGGAGAAATTGGTGTACCAACCGCCGCCGTAATGTTACTGAAAGAGGCTGATGCGAGATGAGGGTTGGGTTAAGCGGCTTGCGGGCGATTAGAGAGCTGCCGCAGCAGCCATCGTCGCGCTCTAGCTTCATCCCCATTCACGATCGCAACTCAACTACCTCGTGGTTCAGTTTCCTTCTAAACACCGAAAACTGGTCACTTTCTTTCTTCGCATTGCACCCTTTCTTCCCATCCCGTTAGTCGAACGACATACTATTTCGCCGTGGAAGAAATCTGCCACAAGTATACTGGTCATTGAAATTGTACTCTGTGAACTGATTTGGTGGAATTAGGTTTTTAACCCGTTGCACTATAGTAACGACCCCTATAGTAGAGACCCTTTTCGTAACAAACATGATTACAGCTTTACGCTATATTGATAACTATATAACTGTACGCTATATCTCCATTGATAATACTATATAAATATACTTCATAAATTTATATATAATTATATAATTTAAAAAATGTACATGTAATTATATACAATCATAAATATAATTCATAAATATATTATACTTTACTTGTTAAAAAAATAAAGATCGCAAATTCTCAATTCGTGTAGCTACAAAAGGATTAGCAGTCCTTTGAGATTAACCCTTTGCACTCGAAACCGTTTCAACGTCAAATTTAAAATAATTTCTTTGACTCGTAGCATTCTCGTTCTGCATAACAAATTGCATTCTATGTATATGAATACATAGTTCATATAACATTCTCAACGACTTTTTAAATTTAAGCTTTGCTGATATCTATAAGAAATTTATTAACATTTTAGAACGTGGTATAACAATTTTAATGGTGCCTCAGAGCCGCCGCTCGAGAGTAAAGGGTTACAAATGTTTATCAATAAAATGTTATATCAAATTCCATCTAAATCGAGTATCTTTACCTTCAACGATATATCAGTTTATATTTTATTTCGAGCGTTACTTTATCGACAAATACGTTCGAAAACTGTTCATCGTATATTCTCCGACTGCAAAGGGTTAATAATAGTAAACAACGTTTGGCGCCAAGCAATTTTTCATCACGTTCTATCGAACAGGAATACGATAGAGCGACTTTCCTCTCGGGGAATCGATTTTCATTGTGGGAAAGTCGGGGGCGCGAAACATGTGTATATCGGATATGAAACTTCCTGTCGGAGATGGAACGCGGAACACCGTGCCGCCAGAGTCCGCGTGGCCAAGGGGTATCTGCGGGCCCCGGTAGCCCAAGATCCTTGAGAAAAGTTTCCGCGACAGAACGTCGACAAAGCGCGCGGAATTGTCGCACCAAAGACTGGTCAAGTGACTCGGGAAAACTCCTGGCGGGGCGGGGCGGGGCGTACCTTTGAAATCAAATTTCCTGTTCTCGTGACGAAAACAGCCGTCTTTAAACATGTTTCCCACCTCCGACAGCGCGCGGGCTACCGACCGAGAAAAATGCAGGACCTCTCTCTCTCCGCGAGAGAGAATCGAATGGAAGAGAGCCGCGCCGATGAACGGAAAGCCTTTCCCGAACCGTTTCGAAAGAACGAACAATTCAATTTCACGATATCAAAGCGTTTCGACGAAAAAAAAAAAAAGAAACACAGAACACCGAGCGAGTCATATGTTATCTTCTGGCCGACCGGTTCTCCAGCAAACTGTTGATAGCGATCCGGGGATAGGTCGATAAACGGGGATAGGAGATATTTCCGAGGGCGCGGTGGATCATGTATCGATGATCGACAAGAGACTCCGCGTCCTCGATTTATATTTTTGCCGGATCGAAAGTGTTCTTTTTACTTTCCGTTCACGAGAGGAACGAGCCATTAGGATCGCTTCATGATCGCGACCGAGGCTCGACACTTTCTTCCGACGGTGATCGAACGACGACCGTCAAGATTTCGATTTTACGATCCAACGGGGGCCGGGTTTACGATTTCGTCAATTTCCCGGACGTTTCGCGTCACGGGCTGTCGTAAAAATTGTACTGCTAGGGAACACGGCTCGGAAGGATCATGCAAGGATCGCCTGGCACCGGCAGCGTGACGGTCACTGACTCGACTGGTCTAATATTCTAGCGCCTTTAAAATATCGATCGTATTCCGCTTTAGCAAATTTGACTGCTCGCAGGCTAAGCAAATGTTTGGGATATCTGGAAGAATCAGGGGAGCCGAGTTTGAAGAAAATCCTGTTCAATTTCCTTCTGACGTTCCGACCGTGCAAGCGGGTCATAGATTTGGTTAGATTCTAGCTTAGAGGGTATAATTTAAGAAGGTTAAGAACATTTTCTTGTTCAAATATACAGCTTATGGTTACTATGATTCTTCATTAATTTAGCTACAGACATAACAATAATACTAAACAATGATACCTCAAATCGAAATAGTAAAATATCTAGATATGCGTCCAGACTCACGTTTAACATGGAGAAGTTACACCAATAAATTAAATTTGCTTCAAAATAAAAGATATCTCTTTTACTTATTTATTTATGAATGCGTTAAATCCAGTGATTTATTTAACAAATATAATATTATTTCCTGCACGTATGATTCATATCATTTATTATTCGTATCAAAATTCCTACTATTCCTACTTTCATTAACTTTCCTTTCATTTTATTAATTTACAATTTCCTCAAATAATGTTCAATTAATAAAATGAAATTTCTTCTATGAATCTCACGATGTCCGAAAATGTAAATTTTACACGAATACTGGCAATCTAATAATCCGTCAGATTTCAGTAACCGGTTCACAGAGACTATTGCGTCGCGGGCGAGAATTTGATCGGCGAGATTTTGAAATTCGACAACGATTAACAAGCCGTCGCGTCGATCCCGTCGGTGTTCTTGTTCCCATGCACAATCGTCACGGTAGGTCGACGTTAACGACATCACGTCGGTACACGATGGAGCAGTCGACGAATTAACGCCCCATTGATGTTCCGGAGAAACGGCCTAACTCGAATCAACGATCTGACGCTGTTTGTTCGACGAATACGAACAATACCGATTCGCGCGCGGACAGATTCGCGACCGCCAAATGGTTAGCATTGACGGGCAACTGTTACCATAAGTCATAAATTTACGGTGCCTGTTTCACGGATCTCGTCATGTTATTTTTCGCAACGATCGCATCACGTTGGCGCAAAAATTGTGTTTTTCCTTGCTCGAATCAGCAGTGTCTATTCAAAAATTATATTTTCAAATATTTGTATGTATATCTCAACATTGCGAAACGTATAGTTTATTTTATTGATTTGTGCAAGTGTAATCGATGCAAAAATGTAAGCAGAAAAAATTTTTTCCGTCACTAAGCATTTTAATAGGTTCTTATAAAAATAGATTTCAACCAAAAGTGTCGAAATATGTTTTTGTATTGATGTCTTCAATATCTGGGAAATTCCACGTTAATAATAAAGAATAGATTTGATCATTGTTAACCATAATAGGCGCAAATGATCCTTATTTATACCTATTGTAAATAATAAAATGTACTTTAACTATGGCAGTTTAACACAACCTACCGACATTTCATGTATAACTACTCCTACCATGAGCGGTCAAATGACCGCTTAAAAAAAAAACATATGTATCTTAATATGGAAAGAGATATTAGCCAATTGGATAGTAAACAAAATATTTTTCTAGTGCTACGATAAAAACCCGCTCCACGCTTTTCTATTTAGAAAGTTTTATTTACCTTTCATCACATTTTTTACAAATTAAAGCATTTTGTATTGCACATTTTCCACATACGTATTTTTTACATTTTATACAAATTTTGACAGTAAAAATCAGTTGATACAGATTAAAGTAGAGACTTTACCCTTTAAAACCTGCTAAACCCCATTGTTTTACCATTTTTGGAAAAAAAGATACAGCATCTTGAAAATGAATATACAAATTACAGATTATTCAATTCGGACTCCGCGGGCCGATTTTGGCCTCCTGGCTTTCCGAACGTTTTCGGTGCTCCCGAAGGGTCAAGTTAACAAACGACTAGGGAAAACTAAAGAGGAGACTTTGCTCTACAAAACGCGCCAATTTTCATTATTGTACGGTTGTTTTTAACAGAGTTACGATAGTTCAAAGTTTGTCAATCCTCCCATCGACGAACCATCTCATCTCCCAAAGATAGACCTCTTATCTCCGAGACATAAACAGTACGCCGCCTGACCAGCGACCATCTCAGAGATCGCTTACAGTATTGTCGTATAAAGAACGCTATGCATTTCTTCCAATCGCGCGTTTTTCTACACTGTAGATCCACAATTACATTGTAGACTCGTAAAACAATTTCTGGAGTGCGCTTATCGAAGAATATAGTCGTAAATAACATGAATTTTTCAAATGGTCAAATGACTGCTCATGATAGACTAGTCATGCTATAAATTTTTTTTGAAAAGTAAGTTATCAAGAAAATTGTGAATATTGAAAAATGGGTTGTATGTATGTTATAGGAAAAGGCAAGAAGCTACATGGTGATACAGTAACGTTGTATACGAGAAATTCTAAACGAAATTTCAAAAACGGTCATTTAACCGCGCATGGTAGGTTTAGTGTTAAAATCTCTGTTACTCTTACAACGTAATACTATGCAATCGTAACGTTTGTCAATAATTATTTGGCAAAATTATTCTTCGTTACAGAAAATACTGTAACCTCATGAATGAAATTCATATTCTGCAGCAGTTATGTAAATACAAATTTTTTGAAGACTTTAAAAAGACTGAAGTAAATTAAAATTTCATTTACTTCGTGGACAGTTCTGGTAAATTAAAAAAAAAAGGAACAGACTTCTCTGAAATTCGATTAAAGTTTGTATTTTATCATTTCCTGAAAACTCCTGCGCACTGTAAATGCACGAAGTTTCGCAATCGGATGATAAGAAAATAAAATGAAATGGGACTGATCTAAGTTTTGATAGTTTCCATTTACACGGTCTTCTACCAGTTTACATTCTACTGCAAATGTAAAAAAAAAATATATATATATATAATCTTCTACGCTGTAATAGAAAATACGCTGTGCCTCTTGGAATAGGAAACCTGAACTAAGAAATCTGAATAGTAAATACCAAAAGTGGTATTTACAAGTTAGTGTCACAGTGGCAAGAAATAACTATCCAGTGAAATTATATTGTCCCACAAATATTATTAAATGTAGAACTTTCTAATAGCATTAATAGAATAACTGTGCACCTAAATCATTTATGTTATAAACCTGAAATAATTGGAGTAACATGAATATCCGTAACAACTAACGATGTACCTAAGGTCTCTTCCGTAAAAAAAGCCAGCGACGTTAGTCACAAAACGAACAACGCATGTTAATTAAAACTGACGTTGGAGTGCAACTAAAATAAAAATTTATTTTACAGTTTCCATCGAGCCCGAATTATCAGTTAAGCTGCATGCTGCTGCAGAAGTCGAGGTTGTATTTTCAGATATTAAAATTAACGTATTTATTTTCTAAATAAGAGTAAATTTACCTTTCTTCCTATTTTATTGTATTTCATTTTGTAGACAGAAACATTATCTTTAAAACCCTTCATTCCATGCGTTATTTTTTTATTTACAGACTTTTCATTCTTTTAGGCTAAGTTACGCGCTGAACAAGAGACGTGATTAGTTGTCTTTCACGTCTATTAGTTTATTGATCCTTTTATTCACATCTCTCGAATATTTTTATGATCAATACAAATTTTTATGGCCAATAAAAATATGCGATAGATAAACAAAAATACTGTTTATTTATAGATAAGTGTGAATTATAGCTTTATAAGATCCGAATATTGCAAATGGCATAATTTTGTCGCTGATCGTATTTGTCCATGATGAAATGCGAAGAAGGAATGACGCATAGTAAATAATGAATAAAGATTCACCGAAAGAATAATGGATAACTGGGATAATGGATAATTGGAATAATGTATAACTATAAAAATAACCGAGTAATGATTACTTCTTCGTTACCACCATTTAATTACAATTTTATTCGAATAATGCGCAACCCTTCCTGCACGAACACGTGACGAACATTAGAAAATCTTAAACGAGATTACGAAAGACACAGTTCCGTTTCTCGGGATGGTTCGAAAACGGCTGGGAACGCGACTCGACCATGAAACGTTAGCCGTTGATGCGTTTTTCAGTCGGACAGTTTGCAAATAAATGAAAATCCGCTGCGGTAATAGGCCTCGATCGCATTACCGTGTACTCGAACAGAATAAATAGTGGCTAAAACGCGGCGAATTCAATTGAGCCCTCGCGCTGCGTAAAAGCCGTCGGTGTTCACGAGCCCGCGAGTGTTTGCGCGTTTCCCGCGTTTCCCGCGCGCAGATCTCGGGCTCGCTGACGTGAGCGTGTAAATGCGCATCGAATATGCCTTTTCACCCGCGGCCGCCGCCGCCGCTATTTTCCCCAGCTTTACACGGGATGCTGCCTCTTTTATTTGTTCGTCGATCATTACCAGGCCGATGCCTATCAAATTCGTTGAGCACCGATCGTAGAACACTATCTAAACGCATCGAAAACTTTTGAGTTATCTGAAGATGTCGGTTGAGGATAAATATTGGGGCTATTTCGGAAATACAGTAATTTTTTCCACGTAATTTTTGTTTGAGATGTGCTCACATTTTTATTGTATTATTTATAGACCTATATCTGTTATTTCTACGCCTATGAGTGTTATTTCTAAACCTAGATATGTTATTTCTAGGCTTATATGTGTTATTTCTACGCCTATGTGTGTTATTTCTACGCCTGTGTGTTATTTCTAGGCCTATATTTGTTATTACTACGCTTACACGAGTTACTCCTACGCCTATGCTAAAATTCGTCAGAGAATATCCTGTATTTCGAACGAAACTAAAACAAAAAAGTTGAGATTTTTCAGGATCAAAAGCGCAGAATATTGAATGTACTTCTAATTGCGCGAATGAACAATAACGTAATAAATTTTTCGACACTTTTGATACTTCAAAATATCATAATAAATATGTACATGACACTAAATAAAATTGTGAGAAAGGAACAATTTAGAAATATCTAAATATTATGACACCAGTCTAAAAACTCTTGCACAATATTCTCGTTAAATATCGTGAAAACATTAAAACCATTTAAACAGATAAAACCGATAAAAATGAACGCACGCAATAATAAATGACAATAAAATTTAAAGATTTGTCTCGGTAGAAAAAACGCTTCTAAAATTAAAATGCAATAACTATAATAGAAAGTAAAAAGTAAAACAAGTAAAGATAATTTGTTATCCTTATAATAATAACAGAATTGTAATAGAAAGTAAATAATTTGATTTTCTTATCAAAATAATGGCAATAATTTTAGAAGAACGCGAACAACGGCACAAGTGAGAGCAATTTGATTTCCCTTTAAAATCCCTAAAAAAAATAACAGAACCGTGTTCAACGATTTCCAGCGAAATCGTCCCGTCGTTCTGAGTAATCGTGAAGTGAAAAAGTTCGGATATTTAATTTTGACCCATCTGGCGGTCGAGGGTGTTAACCGGCATAATCGAGGACGGGGGGGGGGGGGGGGGCGCACGTATTAAGATTATTAATTCCAGAAGCGAGGCGCCGAACCAATTTTGTCTGGTAATAGCAGGTGGTATTCGGGGAAAGTTTGAAGAGAAAACGAGCATATCGAAGGCTGACCGGTAAGTCGGATACATTTTTCACTACACGCGAAGCGCGGAATTTCACCGAGGAAAAGAGAGGAGGGTGTGTTCTCGTTTTTCTTGCTCTTTTTTCTCGTTGCCGAGCCTCTCGACTAATTTCAGGAAAAAGTGGTGAAAAAAGCGGCAGGAGGAAAAAATAACGAGAAAATAAGCCGCGTCGTCCTGTGGAAATCTAAAACTCGGTGGCCGATGCCAAGGGGACGTCCAACTAACACGGTTGCTCTATCGTTACGGGTAGAAAGTTCCACTTACGCGCGGGCGTGCCGGGCGAAATGAAATTCGCACGAACTTCGTCCCCGGCCGCGGGCTCTCCGCTCTCCGTTCTCCGTTGGAAAATGAAAACGTTCCAGGAAAGTGATAAATTGTAGCGCGAGTAAGTGGCGTTAAATCTACCTTGACCAAAAATCTAGAGGAACTTTCGCCCGCTTCTTTTCCGCTTCTTCTTGGGGGAGGAGCCGCGTTAACAAGCAGGCTGTTGCGAAGCAGGACTCGAGACGATGCGACGCGAACGTTTCGACACGGTTTCTTGAGAATTTTTACTCGAAACCTTCCGCACGCGCGGCTTTGTTATCGCGAGAAACACGTGACTGAAGCATCAATGCGCGATCGTATTATTCGATAGCTATATTCTCAGCTACGCTATAATTTACACATTTATATTAAATAGTTAATTAAATTACAACAGTTATAAATGCACCAAATCCACCGATTCTGTAATAGCATAGAGATGAGTTTTTCTTCTAATATATAGCGATCGATATTTAAACTGTCACACTTAAGGAGAATCGTACAACAATAAAACTGCATTAAATATTCAAGTCTGATGCTTGTACCTGCGCAATTAATTTTTCATTATCTTGTAACGTGCTAAGTGGAAGCGCTGCAAAATGAAACGTTTCTTAAGATATTAGTAAAATCTTTTCGTGATTAAATCTATCATAGGAAAATTGATGCTCGCAATATTTTGCACAGTATTATTATAATAAAATCTGTAACATTTTTCATTTCCACTTAAAAATTAGCGGAGAATAAAGTGCACACCCCTTTCTAATTAATATTTAAAAAATAAACTTTTCACTTTCCATAAAACCGTCCAAATTTATAAAACGATCTACTACTTTCACTCGAATATCAGAATACTCAAATTTCGTTTTGATTTATAAAAAACGAATACCACCATATGTTGTGTAGTACCGACAATTAACTCGGCCTCGGATCTTTAACGGAGCGGATATTAAATGCATAATTGAGCACTCCTCGGACCGCGCAATCACGCGCGCAGTGTCCGGCAGCATCCGTCATAGACGGGCGCGGCGTCAGCAAGGTGTTGTCTGGGGGGAGGGGGTAGGTGAGGGTGCATCAGCAACGTTCGGCAACCATAACGCGGCGAATGTGTCGGCTCCTCGTCACGTATTCAGCTACCTTGTCCCTGTTCGTGGGCCGCCCCGAGTAAGTAAACTCGGATATACCACGGTATAGCGCGGCGAGACGGGAAACTGGAGACTGGAGAAAGATAGCACGCGGTTCTACCGCGCCGCCAGTGAGGCATGACTGGTGCCCATGAATATTTATCGGCGCCACTCAGTGGCAACGGCACACTTCTCTCGTCAGCAGGCCGGTAAGCACGGTGTTGCGAGGAGGCGTGCACACACAGGCCGCCGGGAAAGTATCCTCGGACGTAGGACGGGGTGAACGAACGCGTGACCGATTCGCGAACGTTGCAGAATCCGTCGCATGCCGCTCCATATTGGTCCAACATAACTCCGTACTGCTCTACGATGCTCTATTCCACCCTATATTGATTCATATCGATCTATATTGCTCCATATTGCTCTATATTTCCCTATATTGCTCTATATTGCTACATATTGCTCCATACTGCTCCATATTATTCCATATTGCTTCACATTGCTCTATATCGATCCATATTGCTCCATATTGCATCATATTGCTCAGTATTGCTACATATTGCTCTATATTGATCCATATTGATCCATACTGCTCATGGAGCACACCCAACATGGTTGCTCCATATTGCTCCTTATTGCTCAATATTGCTCCTGATTGCTCAATATTGCTCAATATTACTCTATATTGCTCAATATTGCTCAATATTGCTTCCTATTGCTTCCTATTGCTCCCTATTGCTCTATATCCATCCATATTGCTCCATATTGCTTAGTATTGCTCCGTATCGCTCTATATCGATCAATATTGCTCCATATTGCTTCATATTTCTCCATATTGCTTAATATTACTCCACATTGTTCCATATTGTTCCATACTGCTTCATATTGTCCAGTATTGCTCCACATTGCTCAATATTACTCTATATTGCTCTATATTGCTCTATATTGTTCCATATTGTTCCCTATTGCTTCCTATTGCTTCCTATTGTGCTCCATATCAACCTATATCGCTCTACGCAGCTTAATATGGTTCTATACCGCTCCATACTGCTTTAAACTGGTTCATACAGTTCCACACAGCTCCACATAGCTCCACACATCTCCACACAGCTTCACACTGCTTCACACAGCTTAGCACAGCTTCACACAGCTTCACACTGCTCTCCACATATCTCTACATATCTTCACACAGCTTCACATAGCTTCGCACAGCTCGAGACAGTTTCACACAGCTGCGCATAGCTCCGCACTGCTCTATGTCGCGCCACGCCGTCTCACAATCAACCGGTTCGACGAACAGGGATTATGGGAAATTATAATTAGCGGCGATAGGGCCACGGTTAATTGAATTGTTACGCGATCCGGGGTCGGTCAGAGGTACGGGACTGCGCGGGACGCTGCCTGGATAAGCGGTTCAAGTGGAGGAAAGACCAGAGGGGGTTGGTTTTGAATATTGATTGGAAATTCGACCGATGCGGTTCCTGGAGCGGTGTGTATCGAACGTTGCTGATTATCAGTTTCGTTCGCCGCTTACCTTACGAATGCTACATTACTTACTCTCTTCTTTTTTATTTTTAATCTCTACACTGCTTATAGGACTTTTTAATGTCTTGAGAATAACTTTTATTATTACTTCTACAGATGGAGGTGCAAAGAATGCAATAATTCTTTACAGTCTGTTTTTCGTATGATTTAAAAGGTGCTATTAGGAAAGTGACGGTAGATGAAGTATTAACAGAATCTTGACTAAAGATAATTGATTTTAGTAGAAATTTTTTAATAATTTTTCCGTAATAATTATAAAATTAATTCGAGAAAAATAGGTGAATGTACAAGATCAGTAAAAATAGTGTTAAGGGTTGTTCTTTACAAAAGGTTCTGGTAGTTATGCTAAAAATCTACTATGCCAGCCAAAATAACTAGTTACAGTTTTAAACTGTTAAGTAAATAGCTATAAATAATCTAGATTATTTTATACAATATTATAAATATATAGACTTAAAAATATAATTCACACAGAAGTAACTCTTAGTGTTCTGTATGTATAATGTTAAAAGCTTCTTCTTCTTAATCATTGTTCAAAATTAAATGTTTATATTCTTATAAGAAGCTCACTATTTCATTTGCGAGAATTTACAGAACGGTTCTATATATCTAGAAATCAATCAAATCTTATTTCTATCGTGAAAGCAGAACAAATTCTTGAAACTGAAAGATTGGACTTTCGAATTCATGTTTAGCTCATTAAAAATTATAAGAATTACTACATCTATTTGGCTACAGGCGAACAAAATCGGATATTAATAAAATAATTCACCTATTTAACATTAGTCTCTACAAAGTTTCTAAGTCCTAAATTGCCAATATTCAAGCAAATCTACATTTTCGTAAAAGCAAAGTGTTATGTATCTTCTACATACGTAAATCAAATTTAATAACTTTTAAAATTGCGAATTCGTTATGAATTTACATGTACAGGTCGATGCTTGTCAATTTCGAGCGACACGCATATTTTTAATACCGACAAAAATCCGTGTTGCAAATGGTAAAGTCAGCGACTACCAACAGCTACAGTAGAATAAGTCGGCGCGCGGTCAGACACGAGACTGGAGTCCTGTTATTGAACTACCCGGCTATTTCCATTTTCCATAACTTGCGGCAATATGATAAAGGAGTAGAAGCCGGGCGACACTTTTTGCAAGGACCAGCCGGTTTGGAACTATCGATCGACAGCCGCGACCCATCGCGCGGCGCCGTTTTATAATTCAGCTCGTAAGCGGCCGGGAAGATAGCGGTTTATAAAACAAAGGAGTACAAGTTTTAATTTGTATTCATACTCTTCATTACGCTCGAAATTAGCTGGAACGGTGTTCCGTGTTCCAATCCTTGGAGACTAAAATAGAATAACTACGAGGCTGCGTCAGAGTTGCCAGGCAAGATTGGATCTGCGATTCCCCGAGTTAGGACACGACCGAATTTACGTAATGCGTGCTTGTATTCCGTGCTCCCTTAGTCGCGGATGAACAATCGCAAGAATTTATCCAGTCGATAAGTAATTATAATCTTCTAAATAGCTCGAGGAGTTCGCTGAGCTCTAGATTCGCGTCTTTCGATTGATGGATCAAAGTGTTATTGTCTCTGGGATGGATTTCTCTTGTTTAGTTAGCGATTAATCAAACAGGCATAGTAGAACTCGCATAGTAGAACTAGCATAATAGAATATTCAAAATTGCGGATGCTAACAGATTTAATAGCATTGCAGTTTTAGACTAAATTTATGATTTCATAACAATGAAATTTTTGTATTTAATAAATATAATAAATATTGTAGTTATATAATATGTATGACTTTTTTAATTGCATAAATTTAATATTGTGAAAAATGATAAAATTAAGTAAATTACTGCGCGATAAGATAAAATAGTTCCAAGAAGTATATTGTAATATAAGTACGTTGATTATTACCTCTTCGTCCTTAATAATTTCCCTAACGAAATAAAACAATTTATGTTTCCATTTAGAAGAGACGAATAACATTCACATTTGAATCATCTATGTAATATAATAATATCTATATAATATTTATGTAATCTGCATCGTGACTTTGACTCGTAGTTACAGCAAGGGCTTCTTATTTCTATAATAATAATTAATAGATAATAAATTGTCTATTAAAAGCAACGAAGCGACTATGATCAGTCTAAATAATTCAGAAAAAGATTTTCCTCCAGTCGGTCGCATCGCAGCCGTTGAATGCGCGAAACGAAGAAAACGAAGGGAAAGGGCTGCGTGAATACAGATAAAAAGAGCGATGACGCTCGGAGGATCTTTTCGGCGCGATCGTCATCCATCATATCGGTGTTTCCTTTCCGTCGATCTATTTTGCGGGCGCAATAACGTCAAGCTTTGAGCTCCGCTGCAACATTTCCGAACACAAGGATACCGTATACTTAATTAATTACTGTTTCAGCTCCGCTCCTTTCGCCTTACTTTGACGGCAGCCGGTGGTAGTAGGGGCTGCTCTTGGCCGCCTCTACCGTCCTCCGCGGTTGAAGGATGAACGTACACAATCATTCATCGCGATAACGGGCAATCCATTTCAGAAAAAGGGTTTTAATTAACGCCCGACCGGCTTTGAAATTCATTAAACTTTCCGCAAAAGGGAACGGGCGACGTCGGAAACTTGCGAAGAAGCCACGGTGAAACGATACTTAATATTTTGCTCGAGGGTTTCCGAAGTTTCGAGCCGTGTTACTATTGTTCTTCTTCTCTTGTTACTTCGCGTCGACGCCTGTGACTCCTATCATCATCGATGCATGGCTTCCATTAGGGCCACCGGTATGTTCGAAGTATTTAAACTTTCTTGGTTTTGCGATAATTAGTATTTGTGGCAATTATATACAATATCGTATTCCTCCCTAATTTTGATAAGAAGATATGTGTTACAGCGCACGATAATTTTTGTTAGTAGCTATTAATATATTGAACCTCGCAGTAAGTTTATAAGTTAAAAATTCTATAAACTTTCATATAGTAGAACTATATTTATTTGACATTAAGCGATAAATTAAATTTTCTCAGCCGTGTTTTGAAATCTTTTCTGCTTTGCTTCTCGTTGTTTGTATGCTCGCGCCGTTTTATAAGAATAATTTTCTGGCGTATGGATCTACCAAAGATATAGAAGAGCAGAAGAGATCCAAAAAATATTTATTATGCCTCCACGAAACATTGCATTTAATTAATAGAATCATAATTGATTGTCCAATAATGGATAGAAAACTTAGAAAAATCTTTTTACAATTCAACAATTTGCCGGTGTTATTTAGGTGTTCGAAGAAACATTCAGCCGTGTGATTTATGTTGTTCCGTTCGCACGGAGTACAATACGGTCGAGGAATAAGGAACTTGACAATAGGGGTTGGAAATATGGTAAGCTCAAAAGAATGAGGACGATTCCGCGCAAGCTTCACGAGGTCGTGAGTGCATAGATTGAGGACAATCTTCGCAGGTTGAAAGCTTTAAAGTTCAAGGTACAAGATCAATACGTCACACGCTCAAAGGGCTGAAAGGTTGAAAGCTAGAAACTCGAAGCTCACGCGTTGAAGTTCTTTGCCCACATTTCCTGAAACGAGGTCTCTGCTTCCTAAATGTCCCCTTTCCCAGCGCTCCTTTCTTCTCGCTTCTTTTTGTGCGTGCTCTTTAGCGATGACAAAAGGACTAGAGAAACCTTATAGATTAGAAGCTACTGAATACTTTGTCGAAAAGCAGGAAACAATGATCAGAGTTCAAAATATCTGCGATTTTATATGGGGAACTGTTTGTTAACGAAATATTAATTTTAACTCATGGTTAGAAGTAGTAATTAGGATATAGGGATGTTTTTATGGTAAATTGATACTGCTAATTTTCAGTAATTTCAAAAAATATTAATTATTTTTTATGCTCAGTGGTGAATTTAACGTTTGAACAATTATTTGCGTTTAAGCTGATTTTACTATATTTTTTGGTATTTGAATGCATACTAAAATTGGTATTAATAAAAGTTGGGTTTAATAAAAAAAATTAAATAATAAAAGTTGCCTACACCTGTTACAAACAGTAGAAAGCAATTCTAGCATTTCTTTCCATTTTTCAGAATTTTACAATAAGCTTTATTGTTACTCTTTTTATAATTTATATTTTCATTATTATATTTAACAAGAAATTAATAACTTCTTGCAATTGATTCAGAGAACCCTCTTATTTTCTAGAACGATCCGCCGTCTATTTATCTACCTAATTAGAAATTTCTCCTCAATTTACATCAAGGAGAAACTAATATAATTCCCCTCCATGTTTGCTATTTCACACAATCAATTTTCTCGCGAACGCATAAAATCCGCGATGGCCAGTTAAAAACCACGAGAAGAAACGCGAAAGAAACCGTTTGTGTGTTCTTACCCTTACCATGAACGACGGAGACGAAGCCGATTTAGCGACCCTGACGATGCGGTCGTATTAGATTATAATTTTCTAATTTCGCCCTGTCAGCGCCGCGGCACGTTTAACAAAGTTACATGATTACGCTATAATTGCCAGCCAGCCGGTGTAATTCCTTTACTGTGCGTCCTTTACGACGTACTCTTTCGTTCCGCTTTCTGGTCCGTAGCCTCGTCCCGCCAACCCACCCCCTCACCGCCGCTGCCGCCCTCCTTCGAAGATAGTCTACGCTCACGAACCACCCCCCCTCCCACCCTCGCGCTCCCCGTCCTCTCGCCGCCAGGCCGTGGCGCGGCGCAGCGGCGGCCAGACGTTTCAATTAGCGTCCATTTTGCGCCTCCAAAATATGGAGAATTTCGCAGTTGGTCGCCTCCGGTGGCTCGAATTTAACGCACCGAGGTACCCCGGAAATTCGATGAAACAATCGCGGAGGTCGGCCACACCGAGCGTAGATAAAACGGAGGGGTTCAGGGGGAGTGGGGGGGGGGGGGGGGGGGGTGGTGCGGAGGCTGGGGTGCGCAGGGTGGCAACGGGGGTTCAGGCAACGCTTACCGGTCGTTCCAAATTTTCTAGGCGAGGGACAGGATCGATCGGTGCTCGCGGAAACAAGAATTCGCTAACGGCTATTATTTCGGTATACGAAACAAAGTTGGCGCGAGCGTCGACGATCGCGCAGGGATCAGGATAATTCTGGCGCTCCGTGACCGGACCGAAATTTATAGGCAATATTTCCGTCTTAGCCGTTTCGTTCTATGGAATCGGGAACAGAATGGACAATTTCAACGGGATTTCAATTCGAGTTTTATTGGGATCTCTCGGTTCTGTTTCTGATTTAACGCCGCGGTTAGCGAGTTGAGAGAAGTGTCGCAGATTTTACGCTGAAAGTTAATCCTTTTGTAGGTTGTGCTCTATTTGCTTTAAATCGATAGGTTTGTACATTATGTTCTCTTCACATTAAATTAATAGGTTTGTATATCATGTTCTCTTCATTTTAAATCAATTGGTTTGTAGATCATGTTCTCTTCATTTTAAATCAATTGGTTTGTAGATCATGTTCTCTTCACTTTAAATCAATAGGTTTGTAGATCATCTCTTCGTTCTCTTCATTTTAAATCATTAGGTTTGTAGATCATATTCCCTTCATTTTAAATCAATAGATTTGTTGACCATATTCTGCCGTTTTTAAAGCAAGTTAACTCTTCTCCAGATACTATTCATCTTTTTTTATAAATGTAACTGAACCTTTTGGAAATTATAGTCACTTACGCGTAATTATTCGCACTGAAAGTAATATTATCAAAAGAAAGAATTAATTTGATTTGCAATGGAGTGAATAAAACCTACAGGATTAATTTGATTCGTAAAAGCGTCAATATTTAAATGCAAAGCTCATATTAATATCATCACGGATTTTTGTAGAAATTAATTTAAAAATTTTGTACTAAATAGTAAGAAATTAAATAAAAATACATTTCTCCACTGATTAATTTTACTAAAGTGATTAGGAGATAACAACATTTTTATACTTTTCTAATCTACTTTTACTTTGGTATTTCAGCTTCTCATTTTTATTATAAATGCATAAAATCCGCTGTCTAATTATTATTGATAGACTATGAATATTAGCGGACTAATTTCAGAGAACTTAAATCTCATTTATTCGTACTATTTGTTCTGGGGCTGGTAGGTTCAAAGTGAACAGTACACGGTAAATTTCATCGGTGCTCAAATTAAAAATTAATAGAAACGCCGTACTTCTTTTCTATTACTATTTACTAAACTCCGTATATATCATTCATTACGAGTATAACACAAGAATTTAAATATAAAATATATTAAAAGTAACACGCAAAAGATTAAGCGCAAGCACTGATCTCTCTGATTTCAAATCGAAATACGCGTCAAATTGTTACAGCCATAAATCTAATAATTTTTGTCCCCGCGTAAAATCTTTCAAGCGACATAAATCATCGCAAACCTGTTGTTCCATCATTTGATACGTAAAGTCGACGTTGCCACATTTATTCTATGCAGCATCACAGAAAGGTATTTACGAACAACGGAGGTAAGAAATAAAGCGTACTCCGCAGACGGCCAACGGGCACGATAAACCGGCATTAATTCCAGCGCGTCAGTGGCAGAATACATTTTCGTCTGCTCAAAAGATTCCGATTGAGATGTAAACGGAGCGGTGAATGGAATTTATAGTAGTCACCGAAAGCGGCATTCAATCGCAACGGAAGCGAGCAACGCGATACCGCGGTACCATCGTTGAACAATGGTGCCTGCGACCGAGCGGGGAAAAACTGCGATAAACATGCCAACGGGGTGGGCCGGAAATGCAATTAAAGCTGCCGGTAAAGCCTACCGGGGAAAGTTTAGTTGTCCGCGTGGCCAGAAAGGACTGCGACTATTAGCGAAGATGACCAATACAGGAGATCATCTCTGGCGCTATGCCAAAACCCTGGGCGCCGTGTACATTTCGAGGACGTTGGACGGCTTCTACCACATGCGAGGGTATCGTAAAAAGCGAACGGTTCGCCGGTAGCTCAGTAGGTCGGGAGGTGAAAGGGCGCGGCGATTTAAAGGTGGCCGCGTCGAAGGAATCCAAAATCGGGATTACGAAAATATTAGGATGGATTACGAGCGCGAAACCCGTGCGGCGAAGCCTAAGAACACGGAACTTCGGAACAGGAATGCCTTACAATTCTGAAACTCCGGGAACAAGTACCCAGAAGCTGAAACTTCCGTAGAATTTAATGGAGTTTACGATTTCTGTTACCATACTCGAATTGTTATTAGAAAACATAACGCGGCATTCATTGTCGCTCTGCTCGAGTTCGTTACATTGGGAAAGTTATTTCTTGGGTGGTTACAAGCGATAATTGCGTATTGTGTGTTTAATAGTTTGACTATTTGGTTTTACAATGGTCTACATCGCGATTGTAATTGAGCAAAACATTCAATTCAAATATCTTCAAAACAACACATTTTTGCGAAAAATTTTGTTCGATTTCAAGGAGAATATGCAACTATCGTTATTTCTTTTTGTTCATTGCTCTGGACGTCATTTGGAGAATAACTTTGTTTTTTTAAATGGAGACCTAAACTTTTATTTACAGATTATAATTCTACGCAATGAAAAAGAGTAAGCTTTCGTGTAAAATATTCTTAATCGGATTCTTCCTTTTTTATATGGCGTTTAACGTTGTTAATCTATACCCACATAGAGGGAAATATAAAGACAAAAATCATTTTGCCAAGTTAAAATCATGTTTTCATCGCAGTAGAAACTTATTTCATTACACTCTACTAAAAAAATTAAAATTTGTTCACAAAAATAACTGCTGTGATGAAAATCTTTTTATCTCAATTCTTTCGCGAGCTGTGATACGCTAATTAACGTGTTAAAGAAATTATTCTAGATCTCCGGGCTATTTTAGAAGAACAGAAACCCGAGCTGCAGAGAGGAAAAGAGAGGAGGAGAGAAAAAGAGAAAGAGAGAGGAATTATGGAAAATGTGTTGGATACTCGATTAATATTCAATGACACATTACATATTAGAAAGGTTCCAAAAGATAGATGAAGAACGAGTATCAGAAGATTCAAGTGCCTCGTTAAAAATTTAAGTTGGGATCGATAGAATACAATTAGTTGGAAACGTAATTAACTGAGAAGCTTTCAGTAAAATGGTTACAATGCGCATTGAACTGCTGCAGTTTAAAACTTTGCCATCTCTAAGAAGCGAACATTATTTAAACTGATATTTAAAGCAATATGAAGTTTTTAACTATTTTAAAACTATTAATGATATAATTATGATACATTTCTTAAAAAATCACGTTAAATCGATTTTTATCAAATTTTAGCGAAGTCACGTGTATGTGACGACAGCATTAAAGTATTAACAATTCTTGAAAAGCTAGAAATCACTTTTATGTAATATTTTTAGTAAAAAAAGTGTTCAATCCAAGTGAATCCTGCATACATCATCTTATTCTGTTGTGATCAGATAATTAATGTGTTTAGTATTTTCATAGAAAAAATACTAACAAATAAATGCACTATCTTCTAGTTATTCAATATTTCACAAATTATTGATTTTTCTAATCCCGCCTCTCAATACTTTCCCGCGAAAAATGTTCCAAAGAGTCGATCTACCCATATAAAAAAATGCACACCAATTACAAAAAAGAGGATTCGAATTTTTCAGAACCATCGATGCATTCATGAAAAAAAAAAATCGAGGCAGTAGGAGCGTAGAGGCCGTGCCATTCAACATTTTCCTCCACAAGTTTTTCTATTTCCAAACACACTTGAGATATAATCCGTTCCAATAGAATAGTTCCCTCTGTATGTCCGAATGAGAGATAACAAAAACTCTTGAATAAAGTTCCAACGCCACTCGAATGGATCATTGTCATGATCGGTTGATAACATGATAAGGTAAAAGTACCTATTATGAAACAGTGTCTGAATTGTGACCTCTTCTTGAAACAGTAACACGAATAACACAAGGAAAAACAGTTCATATGAAAGTGAATGTAAAAATTGTATCAACATTATTGAACGTTGCTTTTTAAAAATTTACTCGCGTAAATATTGTGATGCAACAATCAGCAGTAAAAACAAATTAGTAGGCATCCGTGTTTCATATGCAGGAACAGTGCTATTAATCGTATATCACTTGTCAAAAATTTGTATTAACTTCATTCAGTTTTTCTTATGATTGAAAGGATTGTTTTTTGTCATAAAATACTGAAATAAATTAACCAAGTATCAAGATTTATTTAATTTATTTTAAGATTAGTCGATCAATAACAATATTCTTTTATTTTGTTGCACTGCCCCATACAATGCAATCAATTGACGAATGGAACAAACTATAGTTTTAAACAAATTAAAAGCAAAGTGAGTAACATGGAGAAATTTATTGACACTATACCTTCCTATATTGAAATAATCGATACTTCGAACGTTCCAAACTACAGTTAGATAGTTCATTTACTATTTTTGTTATCTTGTCCCAAATGAGTGTTCATTCATGGCATCGCACCGCCACGTTTACCTTAATTACGTTTATTGGTAAAGTGCGCGGGACTATTCACAGTGAATTCCTATACATCGATACGTCGACGCAAGTTTCGGTTACCTCTAGCGCAATGAATTAGTCCTAGGTCACGTGTCGCGGGAAAGGATCGGCCCATTCAATCGTGGACTCTATGGGGGAATCGTTCCCCCATGGAATTTATCGGGGACGCTTATTTCGCGATTTTAATTACACTGTTTGCGCGGAGGATTAATGCCATTATCGTTCCGGTGTCGTAGTAAACAATATTGCGCGCGATTAATCGGTCGTTTTCAGGTCGTGTAAACCGCCGCGCGCAACGTCATTTACAACCTCGTCTTCCCGGGCTATAAATTCGTCGCTGGCGCGCGCATTCGTTGTCGAATTTTCTGCCGATCCGAGAAACGGGAAACAGAAAAAAGCGTCCGTTTCTGAATGGTTTTTACTTCGACGACAGTTGATACCGCGGGAAACGATATGCGCGCGATGCCTTTTCCACCTGATCCGTGATAGAAGGATATTTCGCAGCGACGCCGAAGATTGAAACGACGTGTATCGTCGCGCGGGAACACACCGCGCCGGGTCGAATGGCAACCATCCGCCGCGGTCCAAAAAAGAAAGGCCGCGAAATTAGATATGCAATTTATTGATTGCGGGAAATTGGAAACTCGAGCGCGCGACGTTTTGTTCGCAGCGCGCTTTAAAGCGGGCGCAACTTGCTCTCGGCTGTTTGCATAATCGGATATTTTTTGGTTTACGCGATCAACCGCAATGTAACGCAACCGCGTAAATCACAGCTTAATTGCTAATTTTGCGCGACGATCGATTACCGGTTGTTTCACTTATCGATTACCCGAAACCGGCGAATCGGAGCACCCCGATTCGAACACGCTTTTACCGAAGGCTTTACGGTATTCCCAATTATTCGGTTAACAGAGAAATTTGCTGTTTTTCTGCATACTCCTGGATTGTTGCATATTTCATTTACTTTCTATCGTACTTTATGTCAACCTCAATATTAACATTCATTTTTTCTTTTTTAATAATTTTGATATCATTTCTCTAGGACATGATTATCGGAGCTGCCTTCCATAAACACAACATTTATTAAAATAATTCACGTGTACTTTGTAGCTGATTTATTTAGAACAGTATAAATGTCTCTTTTAATTAAACTTTTAAAATTACACCCTTAAAATTAAACTTTTTTGTACCTTTAATTATGTAAGAGACATTTTCTTCGATATGAATACACGGACACCCTGCATAATCAGAATTAAGCAATAAAATTAATTCGGACAATTGCATCTGTGTTCTAACAATGTATTTTCCTCAAAATAAGTAAGTGTCCATCAACTTATGAACGGAAATGTAAGTATATCTGAACGATGAATACAAAGTACTATAGTCTGTGCAATAACGATGCCAGGTGCAAGCAAAGTATACAACTCGTCGAACTACTTCGATCACCGTCAATCATAGCTCGCGATCAATTACAACTGCCTCGTTCCGGATAATTAACACCCCTCCGTGGCCGATATAAAGCTCGATTGATTCTCGATTTATCAATACTATTATCTCGACATTTCTCCGTCTGCAGTTTCCGTTAGACCGATCTTGATGATGCATCGCCCCAGGCAAGAGCAATTCCTCGGTGCATAATTGCGACTGCACCGTTGCATCCGAGCTGCACTATCGGTTCGCGGCGCAAACGATCACTGGTACGCGCGCGCACTCGCTTGCTCGCTCGCTCACGACCTACCGGGCTCCAGGCAAACAGACCACCTCTCCACCGACCATCTACCAAGCATCAATCATCCTTGATATCTGAGACTGTGGGTATAGGGGACGTAATTTGTAGGAGATACCTACCTAACCGCCCAATGGAACTTTAAGAAAGAGAAGGATGGGTTGCAACTGCTTCTGCAAAGTGTGCTCGACAATACAAACCGAATGTGATGCAAGAAGAACGATAGAGACGGTACAAAGGATCTTTAATCTTTGTAACGTCCTTATTTTTCCAACCTAATGTGGACATCGTGTGTAAATTCATAGTGTCGTAAAAAGTTGCTATAATAAAGGCAAAGAATTTATTTTACTAAGTATTTAGTGAAGATAACGGAAAATATATCAACGCAATGTTCTTGTTATATTTTTCACATAGAATGAAATAGTGTGAAAAATAAACTATTTTTTGCGCTTGTCACAGCGTGGGCTATTTACAGTAGCGTTAAAATGTATAGTAAAGTCACTGATGCATTTATTCCGTCAAATCTTGCAATGATATTTATTAGATTTAGTAATATCACTTTACTTTGTAAAATATAAAAGTTTATAATCATAATTTATTTTTGTAAATGTTATAGTCAACTATTTGTTGATTAACAAAAGAATCTTGTGTAAAGTATGAAATAAAAGTATACATATATACGCTCTCCCTATATGAATGGTCATTCTTCGTGGGCGTATACGTCCGTCGGAGCGAAAGGGTTAAGGACGAAATAGTCGTAATCAACGTAGCTTCGAGGGACGTAACAGTGCTAGGATTTAAGAGACTCCATAGTATCGCGCGCAACGAGCAAATTTTCGCTGTCGCGTCGAAACACACCGGCTGTACAACAATCGTGAACAGAGCCCCGCGATACGTCGTCCGTCAAAGATTCATCATCGTTAGCCCGTGCAATTTCTCGACGCATAATTGCAATCGCACCCTCGACGCGTGACGGTATCGGTTCCAAGTGTAGGCGGTCGCATGCGCTTCGGGCGGCCTGCTACGAGAGGATCTCAATCCCTATTAACAGCCGGTTCGGATAGCGGAGCCGCGGGGGCGGAGAGATCGGAGGGAGGATTTGGCAGCGTCGAGAGGAGTTCTCCCGGCGACCCTCCATCGGAGGGACACGGCGGGGAGGTGAAGGCGAGGGTGCATCCATACCGACACCGCAAATGATTACATTGCGGCCGTCCGCTAACTGGCCAACGACCCTCCACACCCGACGTATCTGTCGATCAACAGGGGGATACCAAGCGAGGTGTTGATTTCCGTGGTCGGAGTTAGTCAAGCTTGTCACTCTACATGGCCACCAGCCACTCTTTCGACTTTTTGGCAACGCCGCAGTCTAGCGTAGAGGCGCCATTCACCGTCGCCTTAAACTAACCTTTTGCAAGTTTTGTTAAATCAAGCAGGTCCTCTGACCTTTTGTATATTTCTCTAAGCATTCTGATTCTACTCTACGTTTCTTTCAACTATTAAACAATTTTTTTTTCAAATAGAAATATTTAAATAAATTTGCAATGTTAATCGAAGTAAAACGTGAGTTTTATTTACTGTGCCTTGATTATGCAGACATAATGACTGAGTCCTACTTACTGTGCTCTAAATATTATAGGCCAGTTTTACCTTCAGCAGTCCAATATTAAATAATTGTTTTTGAGCGAGAACGTTGCAGATAAACAGCGGATGGGCCACAGTAGAGTTGTTTCATCACTGCTATAGACTATACTAAATACTGCGTTCGAAACACTATAGACCAGGGTTTGGAATTATCGGCACGCGACATAAGGATCGCGTGGGCTACGCCTCCTGACCCCTGTCACGCGTGTCGCTCACCCGTGGTTGCTAAATGCTATTCACAAACATACGCTCGCAATCATAAAGCAACAGGCACACGTGCCTGATTTGCTTCAAGCCAAAAGAGGCGACAACGGATGAGTGAGGCACGCGACAGAAGTCAGGAGGCGTGGTCCTCGCGAACCTTATGTTGCGTGCCGATAATTCCGAGTCCTACTACACTTTACTATCCTGCAGACTACGCCGAATACCGTGGTCCAGATAATCTGGGCTCACAAAGACCAACCTTCACCTCCCAGTGGTGTGGGCCTGGGCAACACTCTTACTCAATAAGGTGGCCGACGAAGGCAATGGCACGTTATTTGCTGGGGGCAGTTTAGCGTGAATCTCGTTGGCCGTCACCATGCGCGAAAGACCAATCCTAAAAGAGAGTCTTGATAACGATATACCTGCCTACATATTGTAGTGGTGAGGGGTATGGGTGCGCTCATCACTACCTCGGAGTATTTTGCACTACCACCCCGTTGGTGCGTGAGAAGGTGTTCGTCACCCGCCACCAACGGACCAAAGTAATATTCGATTATACACAAAGCTGGGTTTTATCAATGGATTCAGACCGTCTATTGTACGTTCGCTATAGACGGTCTGCCTGAATTGGGTTATATCTATAACAATGAGTGCATACAGAGGTGCAGGAAATGACTTGGTCAGTGATAGAGGGGCAGCTATCACCAGTGTGAATGTAGGTAGAGGGCATGGGGGGTGTCCCCATGTCTATATTGATTTTTAAATTGCTACACCTCAGTACCAATGGAATATCATACAGCAAAACGAAGTCCTACCGCCGACATGGAGGCAAGACCGGGAACTCTGGACCCGCGAAGTGGACCAAACCGGCACCTTTGCAGGAGGTGTTAACGCTGCTTTTCCAGCTGTAGGTGGAAACGTTGCCGTTTCCGTGCGTATGCCCATAGTGGCGAGGCCGCACACCAGAGCCACCCTCTAGGTGGCCTGGTTGAGATTAATACTGGTCCAGATAATCTAACAATTTTTGTATGATTTATTATATACGTAGACGCACTGCACAAAATATCTTAAAATAATACCAGAATTAACAAATTTGTTTAAAATTAAATACGACACCCATAAACAACGATGACTACCCGCAGACTAGTCAATACTACTTCCGTATTCAGAAACGAAATAGAGAGTCGGCTCGCAATTAGAAATTTAATGGGAAAGTACATACTTTGTCGAAGTTTCGCGAGCGATGTAAATAATTTCCTGCGTGGTATCCGGCGCGCCGTCCTCTTTATTAAAAATTATGTATGGCCGCGAGAAGTTTGATGGTGACGAAGTGCCCGAGAATCTCATCGGATGCGACCGCGAACTTTTAAATAAAGTTCGGCGAACTTTCGGCGCTAAGGTTAAATTGGCAGGAGCGGCGCGGACCGGCGGCCGTGTGTCCGCGATTTACAATTTTAATACGATCGACCGTTGTTGCGATTGATGCGGGCACAACGGGGGTAACTGTCGCGCGTCACGTGGCCGGATTGTTACCGCGCGCGTAATCCGTTGCCACGCGACACGACACAATCGCACTTAACGCGTTCCATAATTCCGCACTAATCGCGGCGAATCACGGTCTCTATTGATGCGGCGATATTATTCAATTTCCGAGCCTGTCAAACTTTCACGACCGTGAGCGCTGTACAGCCCGACGCGAAAGTTGTCACAAACAGTCATCGGCGAAACCAGGTGCACGGCGAAATAGCTGATCGGCGCGCGATGCTCGCTCGAACGGCGAGAACAATTTTCTAGACGTTGCCGGCGATGCGACGAAAGAAACGTGTCGATCAATATTAATCTGCTTGCAATAAATAATTAAGTCATTCGGATACGGGTAGGTTTGAATTATAGTAAACACAAAGAGCGATATTGTTTACTGACGTGTGTATTTTGCACCGACTAATTCTATTGTTCAGATAATTCAGTTAACTTTATTTATAGTGATATAATAATTTATTTGATTACAAATATTATATAAGTTATAATAATTTATTTTAAGACATAAGTACAAATTTTCGAAAATATGATTTACGCCGCTATAATTCTAACTCATTCGTATGATACTTTGTTCCATACACATGATGTTGGAATAAATTTCATAAAAATTAATATGAACCATTTATAGACCAATTGATATAAAATTGTTTGTTTACTATATTTGTATTATAAAAGGAATAATACCACAAGTTTAGGGAACGTGTATATCTAGTCAATACAGGTAGTCCGTGTGTGTTTTTTTAAAAGCGTCAGTTTGCTTTTCGCGTTTGCAGCAGTTTTTTTCTATATCAGGAGATTAATCAAAGTTTTCGACCTGACTGTGTATAATCAATAAAAAAAAAAAACGCAACAGCAGTCTATATTTCACATCGCTGTGAACGGTTCGACCAAGCATTCTACGGTGATCAATTACAATCTATACGTCATCCCTTGTATCCCTTAATCAAACTATAGCTCGAACTTTCGCATCTAGAACAGTTAACGCGATCGCACCGATTCGATCGAAGCGTCTAAGACCAAGTACACGAACGTACTGTTCTATGCAAAATAAGTACGCTTATGTAACTTGTAAAGCAGCTATAAATAATTTCTAGAAGAATTTACATATTCTTATAAATATGGTTTCGTTATTTTTGTTTAGATATCAGTAATAATGTAAAACTTTAGGTCTGCAATTAGATATGCCATGAAAAGAGATATGCTTCCTCCAATTAGATATGCCATGAAAAGAGATATGCTTCCTGTAACAATCGTATTAACCACTTGCACTATTACGTCCTCGTTTACCTTCATTCCTAAATTTCGATGACAGGGGATTCAAATTTTGTTTCGATTTAATAGAAATGATTGGCAGCCATATTTATCGAATTGTGCACAAAACGTTCGTCACGAGTTTAACTTGTTATTATAGTGCAAGGGATTAAGAATACTATTCATCATGACCTAGTTACGTTCTTGAAATATTTTATAAATTTGACATAACGTTCTTGAAATATTTTATAAATTTGACATAACGTTCTTGAAATATTTTATAAATTTGACATAACATTCTTGAAATATTTTAGAAATTTGACTATAACGTACTTGAAATATTATATAACCTTGACATAACGTACTTGAAATATTTTTTAATCTTGATGTAACATACTTAAAATATTTGACATAACATACTCGAAAAATTGTCTCGTCTAGATTCACGGATCGCGAATGATTCCGACGCAAATCAAACTACATCACACGAAGCGATCGGAAACGCGCCGCAGCCGAGAAGAAGCCTTCTTTTCCTGATTCACTCGAATTACCACGGACAGCAGAGAAATCGCGATTCCCGCGAGCGCTTCCGCGATTTCTCATAAACATCCTGGGGGCCGATGTTCGACGGACGCGAGGCGTTCACTTCTGGGGATTAAATCTACAATTTCAACGAACGCCTTCGGTGGTGTTCGGGGCGGAGAGGTCGTAAAGCTGGTCGTTAGCCATTACTCGGTATCGTTCGGTGGATCTTTACACGACGCACGGCTGTCGAACAACCGACCCAACACTGTTGCACCGCGCCTCCGCGGAAACCGATGCGTCCGTGCCGTGTCGCTCGTAAATTATTAATAGACTGCGGGTTTTATGTATTTACAATATATTGGCTACAACTGTCGACCATGTGCTAGTAGAACAATTTTATCGGTGCTGTAACTTCAGCATTATATACCAGATAGGCAAAAAGCGTAAAAACGATTCGTTTCGCATGTATTATATGTAGTGCATATGGCAATGGTGCACGGTTAAATTTACACAAAGTTGGAAATATGGTAGTCAGTAGATTAAGTCACATTTCAAAATGAACTAATGGGGCAATGTTAAATAGTAATTTATTTTAATTCGTAACAATTTGAATAAATTGAAAATATACTAACAGCGTTTTTGAATTTATCCTCTGCATTTACTATTTTAATACTTAAAGGATGGCGACTTTTTCGACCAAATGAGTTAACAGAATGAGACGATTTTCTCAGATGTATCGAGTGTCTTGTACACAAATTATTTTAATTTGTATATAATACAAATATAATTTATATACGATTATATGCAATTATATACAATTTTATAATTTATATACAAATTATCTTAATATAAACACCGACTGTCGCCTCTCACTCGTCCTGCCAAACGAAACGCGCAAAGAGTTAAATTCCATCTACTAAATGCATAAAATCCGCAAACTAATTATTACACCGCGGACTCGCTCGTAAACAAAGTTTTTCAAAGCCAATACTGTACAAACAAGAATCAATCGCGCAAGTTAAGCGCTTTATGGAAATTTTCCAAAAGGTAACGGTAAAATAAAAATCAAGTCCCGTGAAACATATCTTTCGTTTTAGTTTGAACACCGATCGGCACTACGGTTGCTTAAAATTCACAGCTATCGCTATAGCGCGGTTCAACGATACTTGTCACAACACCTGTCCACCCACTCCAATTGCTGCAAACCCGTAACACAGGGAACATAACGGGAGCTATACGGATTGCAACCGGGTACGCCTATTTTCAAGTTTTTCCGTCGAAAAGCAGCGCACAGGTCATTAGGACACCGTTGCACCGTTATTGTCAAGAACTCGTTGGAAAGTGAACGTAGCCGGCTCCGTGAAAAAAGATCGGTTGTTCGAAAAGCTCCACGGAAGAATTGCCCCTGAAGCATCGTCAAGGAACGTTAGCTGGAAACGAGGCGCGGAACGAGGATGATGGATTGCCGGCACGGCCAACTAAATCATAAGCAGATTGCGAATCCCTTCCTTTCCCTCCGTGGCTGGAATTCTACCAGCGTCGCGGAGGACGCGGGAGCCGAGTAAAACGGGATAAGAACGGAGTCCTCCAGAGAAGAAGTGGGTAATTTGAGTGGGAAAACTGGGACCGGCGAGCATGCAGGATAGCGCAATTATGGGTATCTTGGAATCGCGCGAGTCGGCTCGCCACACTCTGCCGACTCCAAACGGTCTCAACAAATCGGCTTGCCGTGTCGTTGATAAAGTTCACTCGTGATCTATGAATATTTTGCTGTTCTACTATTTTACTTTGACGAGAAGCCGCTGGATTTTGAGATCGTTCGGAATTATTCATAAATTCGCGACCAATGGAATTTCGTAAAATTCGAGTGAAATATATTACTGTGGAATTTCGGGGAAATTATCAGCAATTCATACAGACTGGAATGCATTGCAGTTCTGTTACGATAGATCTGCGTTTTTGTTATCGTAAGAATGACAATTGACAGAGACATTTTGGATCTTTATAGTCTTTTTTATAATAATTTTCTTTAAAATGCTATTCGACACGATTAATGCCCATTAAACTGACGTTCGATGTTTTAGACAGATTAAATAACTTTTTTATCTACATTGCATTTTCTAAAAAATTTAGATTATATGATGGTGTCGTATGATTTCTTTCATAATTGAAATGTATAAAGAACACTAAATATGTAACAAAGTATACAAAACCGTTTCCGAGCTAATTACTCAATATCTGTAATTCAATAATGTTGTTCTTACTTTATAGTACACATACTATATCATCAGATTTTCATAACTTCATGCGTTTGTCTCACTCAAATGTTTCAAAAATGTTTGAAGCTCCATTTTATCTCATCTACGAATATCCACCTAATTTGATTAACAAGCCGACTTCCATTATCATCCTCACGCCGAGAGTCTTCTTATAAGATCATTTTTACGGCCTCCGAGAACCGTGCACGCGAAAACTATGGCGCAGATACCCGGTATACGACCCTTTCTTCGTTTAACAGGGAACGGTATTTGCGTCGCAAAGTAAGTTGAATGCAGTAAACGTACACCGGCTGCATGCATTGCGAAGCACGAACGACGTTTATGATTTACGATGTAACGCGAGTGTGACATCATACTTTGGAGGACAGTCATAAGTCGCGGGGGGCAATATTCTACTCTGCAAACGTGTCTCCTATCGTTCTTTCGAGCGAGGCGGACGAGCACAAAAGACGTGAAAAATGTTGAGAGTAAAGTAAGCAAGTACGATGAGATATTGCGCTTGTTATATCGCGTTCTTTTCGAGTCGTGCCTGTTGATATATCAAAGAAAACGGAATTTTTATACAACTCCGTATCTATTCCGGGCTATTACGGGCTGCGCTGAAACCTCGACGCGTAAGAGGCAATGAAAACTTGAAGAGCCAGAGTGGAACCGAATAAAGAAGATGTAAACTGAAATTTTCTACCTACTTGCGACACTATTTTCCGTCGTGAAAAGATTTCGAGTTCATTTATTAGAAGCTTGTGCAGCTTCTGTTCTAGTCTATTCTATATTATTGTATCCATGACAAGTTTTATAGGCTGTTACTGTTTAACCCTTTGCGAAAAATAATCATGCCACGTTTCAAAATCATTTTTATCATATTTCTTTGTATCTAGAAAATTATTAAGAGCTGTTGAATCTTGCGCGAGTCACAAAATACAATTCCATAATATATAAAATTGCTCCAAGTTATATAAAATGTCAACGCTACAAGTCTAAACAAATATTTTGGATTTCCACTTAAAATGGCTCCGACTGCAATGGGTTAAAACTCAAATTTAGGACTTAACTTCTACGTGCGATTAATAATATTTTAATTCAAAGGTACTGATTCGAATTATTGTTTCTATACATGAAGCAGTCGAGTTCATCCAATAATAAGAACGAAGTCACGTGCGTCGCAATCGCACCATTTTCGAACCACGAAAGAAAATATTTCGTATGTTCATTTTTAACAATTTATATATACAATAGGTTTCTTTTACACTGATGTCCTTTTACAAAATGATTCGTGTATAAAAACATATAAGTTTTTATTTTATGTGTCTAATCTAGGAAGATATTCTTGGACGATTTTAGTCGCAATTTCGTTGTTTAATCCCTTTGTTTCAATTCCTAATTCCCTCTACTATAATTTTTCGTATTTATCATATTCTACCATGTCCGCTGAATATTAATTAGCGTCCACTTTCAAACACTTTCATTCTTTCTTCAGACAACAAAATTATGAATGCACCGTGCATCGTATTCACATTTCAAGGCATGTATCCCGAATGCTTCCTACTATCAAGAAGAAAACGAAACAAAAAGCATTTTCCTACTTACGATTGACAGGGATCCGATTATCCATGGTTTCAATTAACTGGGATTTTGTTTGCCGGGTTCTTGATTATCCGGCGCAATAGTCTACGTGGTGTTTCTTTTCTTTTGCGCCAGCTAGAACAGAGCTCAGCTAGAACTCGCTATTTATTTTATTTCTACGAACAATTTTGTGTTAGCGTTACAACTGTCAATCGTCTTCTTGTTTTATTATTTATGATTATTATGGAAAGTATTGAAATAGTTTCGTAAACAATTTTCCAGAAAAATATTGGTTCGATCCCTATGCATAGCGTTTAACAAAATACTGTTAGGCTACTCGACAACCACAACTCGTCGGAACGGTTGTCCCCGAGTTCGCGAACCCCAAAGACACGTAGCCGAAGAGAGTTCGCCGTGATCGTGGAATTTTCGACGGGCAGACGAGGACTAAGGAATTTCAGTGGCAGCAATTAACGGGAGCACTTTAGTGTGTATTACCTCGTGGTCGGAGCCAGACAAAGGGAAGGATTCGTTGATGGAGGCACGCGGCGCCAACCCGTTACTCCGCACTCTCTCCCCTCTCCCCCCCAAGCAAACATTGTTGCGCCGGGCCGGCGAGTTTCGCGGACAGTCGGGGCAAAGGGTGGCAGAGGGTGGCAAAGGGGGGATGGTAGAGGGTGGACCCCTCCGCCTAGCCGAAATCACGGTGAACACCAGCCCGCCGGGCTTCTTTTACACGCCACTTTCCACGAATCCACGGACCGAAGTTCCGGCCAACTATATTTTACATCATCAATCCACGTCAGTCGCCTTATCTCGCTCGGGCCAGCGACCGGAGGGGTCCTCTGATGGACGTTTCAATTTTCCGGCCGGAGTTTATTCAACCGATCTATCCGGTGATCGAGCGAAATCAAGTCCAAGAATTTGTTCGAACAACGTCTACCTAATCCCGTCTACCCCGCGCTCCCGATACGCTGTTACTCTTCCTCCGAAGGGGACACCGCTGACAGTCTGATTTTATAACCCACCCCTTTCCTCTTTTCTTCACATAAGTAACCGAGCACCTGGTTGTTCCAAGGAGAATCGAGATTGATGTAGCCGCGTGTACAGCGTGTTCCATTTAAATGGAAATGCTGAAATAACTTGAAAATCGTCGAAGATATGAAAAAGTTGTTCGACGCCGTGGGGAATATTTTCCGGTGGAAACGGTCTCGCCGTATGTGATACCGTGAAGATAATTCCAATTGAATATTTTTTAGTACTCGGCGAGGTATAGTCTCGTTGTACTCGTAATTTCTATGTGGAATTGAATAAGTTTTGACCAGTCGGTTTCTCATTTTCGCCGCATCGAAAGTTATAACGATTTTAAATTATGTATTACCGACGTAAAATCGGTCCTGGTGTGGGTAATACGAGCCAATATAACTTTCGGAAGGCGGGTGGATAGAAAAATGTTAATAGCAAAAGTTAGTCGATTTGGTAATGGCAATATAAATATGTAGTTTTACAATATTTGAATTTAGAAAAATAGCGTCTCATTTTATAAAAGACAATATTTGTAGTTATAATATTTTCTTATTTTTAATCATTTGGGTCCCCTTTTAGTAATATTAGTTGAATGGAACAATATAGAAAAGAACAATCAGAATAAGCTTGTAATTATGCAATCCTTTTTATGCATTAAACTGTGTCAAGTAACACTGAAGAGTAATGATCAGACTCTGAGGATTCTCTCGTTTTGTTTTTATTGGAAAACGTTGCTTTCTCCGGTCCAGAATAATTGATAAAATTGTTAATTTAAATAAAAAGTGTACTACCTAATTACAATGTTAATTCAGGTACCAGAATCGTTATTCGTTCATCGGTTTTATCGAGTCCTTAAATAGATTTCAAATTTGACGAATATATTTGAAATCTACCAATTACTCGCTAAATTTATTTAAAAAAAAAAAAATCGCATTTATGATAAAAATTTCACGAATATATTTTTGTCATACATGACACCGTCCCTCTCGTCCCACTTGCTTCGTAGACGCGCGCTGACTATAAGAAATCCAAATAAAGTAAGGGAAGAAAATCTGAATGAAAAAACTTGGAAAAGAAAATCTGGATCAGAAAAATAGCAAAGACGCGACGCCCAGTAGTATCGCAAAACCCGGCTTAAAACTCGTGCGTCTCTAACAGTTAGAGCCGTCTCCTCCAAAGGGAAGAAGCAGGAGAGGAGGTATCCTTGGCGGAGGAAAAGAGAAATATCGAATCGCATCAGCTAAAAGCCAGCCTTCTTCCATTTTTAATTTCCCCCTGCTGTATTTTCCCAACGAACCGCGTCAGCCCTTCCGTACCGCCCTACCAGACATTTTTCCATCTTCCTAAGTACGAAACGATCCCTGAAAGAAAGCCATGCCCGGGCTTGTACTATCTGTTTCCATCGATGCGTCTCTCTCTCTCTCTCTCTCTTTATGTATCTATCTATCCATCCATCCATCTATCTATATGTATATTTCTCTCTCTCTCCCTCTCTCTCTCTCTCTCTCTCTCTCTCTCTCTCTCTCTCTATCTATCTATCTATCTATCTATTTCTTTCTCTATTCATCTATCTATCTATCATCTCTCTATCCGACTAGAGATCGCGAAGACGTCGCGTACCGGTTAAATGACTTTTCCGTAGCACCGTGGTGCATCGCGGCCGTAGCGATCATCGATCGTTCTTCTCCGTCTGGCGTTCCATTGGCCATTGTGTCGTGCCGTTTCTGACCTCGATTACAAGTTTGCCCACCGGCTACCCGGCCGGCGTTATTTCGGTTGATCGATGCAACGCAC
This sequence comes from Augochlora pura, assembly GCF_028453695.1. Classification (NCBI taxonomy): domain Eukaryota; kingdom Metazoa; phylum Arthropoda; class Insecta; order Hymenoptera; family Halictidae; genus Augochlora; species Augochlora pura. The sequence continues at coordinate 14,376,114 of NC_135778.1, forward strand.
CTGCGTTTGCACACCTGATTTATATCCACGCCACGCGGCTCGTTTTAATCTCCCCTGGCCGGGCAGCGCCGCCCCGGCATTTGTAATCCGAGAAAATCGGACGGCGACGGGGCTACTTGCGAGTCACGGACCGCTGCACGTTTAATGGTTCGATCTGTCGATCATTTGTCAGGCTGCCGGATCACCCAGGCCTTCTTTAAGCGATTAGTGGATTCTGGGTATTTCTCTATGTTTGCCGGCGGGATGCGAGTTACTTGGACGAAGTATGATATTATCTTTACTTTAATATGTTTAACCCTTTGCACCCTTGAAAACTTCAAAATATGACAATAGTGAAAAGAAAGCCGGTGTTTAAGTGAATTTGTTTCATCCTTTATTTATTCAAATTGCCTTATTTTTTAGTTGAAATAAATATCAAAGAAAATACTTAAAAGCGTCGGGAGCTGCTGATAACGAAATTGAAATAAAATTCGGAGTGCAAAGGGTTAATGATATCATCTCGAAGATCTCTTTTAAAATTTTTAATACTTTATAGAAATAAATATAATTGTTTTAAACTATGCATTGTATACAATTAACTAACTGTTCACTATGTAAAAGAGTTCTCTGAGGATCTAGATGTATCGATGAAAATATTTTATAAAGTGAATATGTATAAATAAAATAACAATCTAGCTTGACTATTACAACTGACTAGAATGACGGTTCGAATATCGGCACCACGATCATCGTCTAATGCTCTGTCTACCCGGCGCGCTCGCCATAAAAGACCTGACCGTGCAGGTGCCGCTTTCGCCTGCGCAAGCGAAACAATTCTTCCCATTCAAGATTACCGTGCCAAGCAGAAAATGAAAAAATGATTTGATATGTGATCCACGGTGGAACGACGGTCGTCCGAACCAACCGACAACGAGCGGAAAATATCGTGCTGCCGTTGGTGTCTGGTCGGCTTCCAGCGTTCATAGCGTTCACAGCGTTCACAGCGTTCGCGGCGAGCCGATTTAGCAGGGAAGCTGCTGGTGCCGCTGGTAGAGGGAAGTGGGCACCAGTCAGCAGAAGTCACGACGTTATCGCGGCCGGGACGCGCGTACGCAAACATTTTCGTTTAATGCAAATGTAAAACAGGCAAGCAGATATAATGAAGAAGATTACGCGGCATGTGGTCAGCATAGATAACGAAGGCACGAGCCGAGTCTCGCGGGCTCTCTCGCGCGCGCGCTCGCGCGCGTAACAGTTGCACGTTAACCTCGGGAGCCGGTGCGTGCGTGTGTCCCCGCGCACACGAAACGGTGAAACTATGCTAATGCCACCATAACTTTCTACATTATCATATTCGATGTCCCGACGAGCGCATTAAGGCCGCGTTCCCATCGCGAATCGATAAAAACTAGATCGAAGATCGAGCTTAACCGATGATCGCGATACACGCGGACTAATATTAAAATCGATAACGTGCGTAAATCGACGCTGAAAATGTTAATCGGAATCTAGTCCGAAATTCGGCGCTTTCTGCTTCGAAATCTTAATCGCGGTTAATCTTGTCGTTTGATATTTCATTTGTCCGCTAATAACTAAGCTCTTAATCTTTATGCGAAATAAAATTTTTCAAAAGAGTACAAGTGACAGATATGAAACAAAAATAAATTGTTTCGTTTAAAAACTCTGACAAATTGACAACAACGTATTAATATTATGTAATTTTTCTTACGTCTTCGCAATTTTATAATCTTTACGCGAAATAAAAATGTTCGAAAAGACAAGAAACATATATTAAATAAAAATAAATTGTTTCGTTTAAACATTCCGTTAAATTGACAACACTGCATCAATTATTATTAAATTTCTCTTACATCTTCGTAATTTTATATTTTAAATACTCTTTATTGCTACAAATACATAAAATATGTAATATTCGCCCATATTCTTCGGTGCCATTTGATATTCTTTATTTTCTTCTCTAATGGTGCATCGGAAGTAATTGTATTGTAACATAAATGCGTGTAGTAAAGTAAATTAATTTTATTGTGAAATAAATCTGTCGGAATTGCTGCCATTAATGGGGAAGTTTTGTGCTTCTACTACAAGCGAAAGCAGGTAAATACTGTATATAAATATAATACGCATCGTTGCATTTAAAAATATATCGAAATAAATACAATGTTAAGATGTACGTTACGATTGAATAATTCGATTACTATTTGATTAGTTCTCTTTACTTTCACTTCACCGTTCATCTGCGTCGTCGTTCTTAATTTAAATGTAAAATTAAGAATGCAAATAAACTAAATAAATGCAATAAATATATGTAGCTATCTCTACAGAAATTCAACTTGGAGTCTTTGTTATATGTTAAACTAGATATTATCGACCTGAGATTAACCTCTCACTGACCAGGTAACAAAAGCGACACGCTAAACCATGTGTGGCTAATTACAATCTGAACATTATCCATGTACAAATATATATTTATATATTAAATTTATATTTATATATTAAATATTCATTAACCCTTTGCGCTCGAAGCCATTTAAACTGAAAATCTAATATAATTTATCTGACTCTTAGTATTTCTATTTTATATAACAAAATTCATTCTATGCATGTGAAATTCATTCTCGTGACTCATAGAACTCTTTCAACAATTTTTTGTAAATCTAAGCTTCGACGATATCTATAAAAATAATTTTGGGACATGTTATAACAATTTTAATGGCGCCGCAGAGTCGCGACTAGAGTGCAAAGGGTTCAAATGGTGTACCATCGGTTCTCTGTAACAAGATCAAACCACGATAACTCGAGCAAACAATTTATTACAAATAACAGGCATCGAGACCGCTCGCGTGTAACTTGTAACAAAATACAACAAGTTTTAATTGCGGCGTTGGCGATCGTCTCAAAATATGCGACCAACGGTGGCGCGCGCGCGTGTTAATTGTATTGACAAGCGAACTTGTAAACGGCGCCGGATAAATTATTGATATTTCCATCGGAACGGTCCAGATGTTCTCTCTTTGAGCGCCGCCACCTGGCACGCTGCGTCGTTGTTTTTACGATCCCGTTAATGTCCGCGTTCACGCGCGCGAGCGCGCGCGCGGCGCAATTAATCAGGTTCGGTTAAAAGTTACGGAGGAAGTTTATACCAGGGCAGCCGCGCTAAACGTTCCCGTCCCCGGAAAAAGCCCGAAATGCGCGCGCGCGATTCGTCTTGCTTCTTTCCGCTGACCGCGGCCAAGGCGACCCGGCCGGTTTCTTGCGGAAATTTGTCCGACGGACAGTTACTCACCGAGGGGGGGCGGCGGGACGAATAAGTATGATAGTTTCGTGGAAAAAGTGGGAGCAGGTGCAACCGTTCGGCCGGTTTGGAAAGAAATATGCCATTAAGTAATTTCGGAACGAAACGTAGGTGATACCGGCAAGAAACGTTCCGGTTTTTTTTCCCGATGCCTATCGCCGTCTCGTGTGCTTTAAGTAATTGGCAACAACGCCGACTTACTTGCAATTAACCCCTTGCCGTAACCATTTTCTTTACAATTATTACGATTAGAATATTTTCGATCGCACTAATTTCTTCGATGAAAAAGAAATTTTATAATCATTGCGTACTTACGTCTAGTCGAATGTTTAAATATTGGTGACAAGAGAATAAAAGTAGATTTCTTCTTAAAGGAACGGACGAATATTCACACCTAACAGCTTATTGTTACAAATCTCTGTCACGAGTCTGACTCGTTAAAGTACGACAAGGGGTTAACACGTCACGCCGGTCATTCGGCTGTAAACATTTATGTCATTATAGAGTAATTGAATCTATTTATTTTATTTCTATCTTATTTATTTTATTCATCGCGAAAGGTAAATAATATTTGAACGATGATATAATAACATGAGAACTAGTAGCAGTACCTTTATTTCAATAATAGGTAACAAATTATTGGTTGCTACGACAACCGATCCACAGGCTACTGATTAGGAGAAAAAGTCGATTTATAGGTTACCGGTCGATTAAATGTTAATACGATGCACGTTTGACATAATTGTGGATATAAATGACTTTCCGTGACGAAAATTACGACTGGTATCGTACGAATAAAGCTTTTGCACCAACTATAAAAATTGTTTTGCAAAGAGGAAGATTTGGTAGAAGTAATGTTAAACTTTGAATAACGTGTATTGTCTTCGTATTTATGAATTCAATTTCGTAATTTTAAAAATACAGAGTAGAAATAAAGAATATTTTAGATTTACGATGATGCGGAAACTAATAAGACCTTCTTTAATCACAATGAATATTTAATAAATGTATATGATACGTTAGTTTTCGATTGACAATATACGTCCATAATTCGATAATGCTGTAATACTTTCTATGTATTTCCTCTCGTTCGATGATTTGCATTCGGACTACGTTTACAATAAAACAACTTTACCGTCAGTCTCATATACAATATGCAAATGTGACAGATAGAAGCAAAAAAATTCCGTTCTACAAGGCTGTTAAAAAATCACTTATCTAAGTATTTTGTCCATGTAAAACATGAATTCTGGAAGCACGAGATTGCAAAGCTAGCAGAGAATTGAGCTGTGCACACTTCCTCGCATCGAGAAATACATTAAAAGTTCAAAGAGACACGGTCGTGAATCTAATATGACAAGAATTTTTAATGTATAAGAAATATCAAAGTGTTCCAAGAAAAGTTCAAAAACGAGTTGACATATTTTTCGAATGGAAAACGGCAGAAAACCATGGAATAGTTAACATATTGAATGTTCAATGTAAGAAAACATCTAAGCGTTGTAAGAAAAGTTAAAAAACGACTTGACATATTTTTCGAATGGAAAACGACACAAAACCATAGAATAGTTAACATATTTCGACATCCACTGTACACATAAATTCTACAGCATCACTAATAGAATCAATAACAGTGAACATATTGGTAGAGCAATGGCCGAACAGCGAACACAGCCCGATCGATTCGCCCGAGAAGCGAATCACAGTGATTTTTAATCAGGCCGGTGTATTCGCGTTAAAACTTCCGTGTCCCCGGCGCGTTTGGAGCCGCAAATTCTGTACTCTTTGAAACGGCGGGGGCTGAACTTTCTGCGGACCACCTTTCGTCGAGAGTCAAAGGATCGTCTCTGCGTCGTGAGTGATCAGAAAAACGAAGCATCCACATTCTGGTCTTTGATGTCGTGCCTCTGAGTAATTAACGAGTGTTTAAATGCGACCCTCGAGAGGAATCCGAGCACCTTGTTACCCCGTTCCCAGGTTTTATATGCACGCGCGCCAGGCTATCTTTAATCTCGGATAAATCGAAGTAAATTATTCCACGTATCAGCGCGAATGTATCTTAATTAAAAGTTTCAAGAAATGGAACGTAAACTGGGAGCACGAATTCGCATAAAGATTGGCTTTTCGTTTACCCCTTTGCACTCGAGTGGCGACTGTGAGGCACCATAAAATTGTTATATCACGTTGCAAGATAATTTCTACACTAACAAAGTTTGTATTTTAAAAATTGTTAAGGATATGTTATGTTGATACCAATGACAATAATTAATTATATATGTATAAAATGCACTTTGTTATGTAAAATGAAGATATTATAAGCCAGAGAAATAATTTCAGATTTCTAGTTCAAATGGCTTCGAGTGCAAAGGGTTAAATGTAAATGACAATCGCGCTCTATCTCATTGAACACTATTTTAATGGCACCCCTCAAAGCATAGTCTTCCAGATTTTTTAATTCACAATTATTGAAATTGTACATATACATTCATTACATCGAATAAATGTACAGTGGCATGCTTAAGTAACTTTTACATTTCTACCTCTGATTGGCCTGCGTTTTCTGTTCGCAACTCATTAAATCCTAAACTTCGTTACCTCATTAAACAAACAATAACCAACATTTCGGCTAAGAAGAAAGTTAAGTAACCTCGCGAATCACCCCCTTCAAAGGCTTACAACGTTTTTGTGACAGCACGAGTTTCACTCAGCGTTTCATGTTCAAACTTGAATGTTTCTAAACAATAGCATTTCTTCGCGCATTAGTTGACAAGAGGAAGAGAGAGAGAGAGCGGGAGCGAACGACTGTTTTCACTGTCGCTCGGAGAGATCCAAGACGTACGTACCACTGGGAAACACGTTTCCTCGTTTAAGGAGTCGACGTCGACGATATCGGGGCCAGAAGGATTACCAGGCGGCGGTCTCAATTCCTGCGGCGCGATTCGGATCACCGCGATCGCATTATCGGTCGGCTCTGCTAATGGGTTCGGGTTGGCGTTATAAATTCCCCAGGGACTATCAGAAAATATCACAAACGGAATAATTCAGCCGTCGCCCGTGTCTGTCACGAGTCGATCCGCAAACGGTCGAAATGTATTGTTCGAAATATATTGTTCGAAATATATTGTTCGAAATATATTGTTCGATATATATTGTTCGAAAAAATATTGTTCGAAATATACTGTTCGAGATATATTGTTCCAAATATATTGTTCGAAATATACTGTTCGAGATATATTGTTCGAAATATACTTTTCAAACTTATACTGTTCGAACTTAATATACTGTTCGAAATATACTGTTCGAACTTAATATACTGTTCGAAATATACTGTTCGAACTTAATATACTGTTCCGATAAACAAAACACCTGGGCACGTGGAAGGAAAAGAGTTCTCAAAATTTTCTCGTGGAACAGAATACTAGAATCTGTGCATCGTAATTTTAAGATTGAAGTTTAAGGTAAAAGAGAACAAATCCCTTAGTATCTTCATTAAAAAATTATAACAACAATTACGTATTATAATACAAATAAGAATATTGAATAAAAATAACCAATTCCCTCATTAGAATTTACAATATGTGCTCTTTGCAAAAAATTTCAACTTTGCAAAAGCTATATTTGTCACGAAAAATAATTTCCTCCTCGCGGCATTGTTTCGTAACGTAAGCGTAACAGTGTTTGAAATGCAAAAAAATGCGAAGCTTAATGAAGATCGACTGAATGGTTCGTCTTATTTGTGACCAGATAAAGTCCTCGATCTCAAGTATCGGTGACTGATTAATTCCAATTACTGAAAAAGAGACTCGAACAATTCGAATTTGCATAAAGGGTCCGCAACGAATTTATCACCTTCGGCATCCAATTTAAACCTCCTCGACCGTCATTCATTAGCACTTCCTCTATTTTTACCAGTTTCCTTGACACCCTCGATTACTTCTTCCATTGGACTCTGATGTTTCCCTTTTCTTTTTGCGTGTATTGCACGAAGATTGTTTTCCTCCAATATCGATTTGCCTTTTATTCGTCCTCGCTTAACCTCACTGTCACTGGCAATTGTTTTCTACCGTCTTCTTATTCCAAACAATTTTCTGTCGCCTCCTTATTCTAAACAATTTTTATATATTTACCTCCGGCCGTATTTTATTGTCTTTTCGTTCTCTTTCTTCTAATTATTTGATTGTCTTTATTCTGTAGATTACTCTTCTATACACAAAATCTTTTTCCTAACAATATTTATTTGCTATCTTCAAATTATTATTTTATTCAAATCTAGTATTAGATAATCAGTTAGCGATCATTACTGTTACGTTTTAACAACTATAATTTTATCATGTATATTCGTGTAAACAATTAGTATATAATATCATATTTTTTGAGATTTGAAGATTATCGATGTTTTTTCAAATGGAACTATGTATTTGTTTTTCGATGACATTATTGCCGATTTTAAGACGAATCCAGCGACCTACAACTCAAGATCATTCTAGTCGCGCAAAGTATGAAAATAGTTGAAAAACCGAAAATATCCCAATAATCACTTTCACAGGATCCACTAACCTTGGTTTGATTCTACCTACAGAACATGCTGGAAATGATGTTCATACGAGTTTTGTTGAGTTGTTCACCTCACGCAACAACATGTGCATGTAAGTATTATTCATTTTATTCAAATTATTTTTGTTTAATTTTTTGATGCATCCTCTAATAGGGAAAATAAATAGTTTTCTGTTTATGCGAAACAATTCGCGGAAAAGAACAGCGATGAATATTTAATTTTGCGGTAGCAACTAAATAAAACGAACGGAAACGCTCTCCACCTGTTTATTAACGTTTGTAATGCTCATTACTGTGGTAAGCTTCACCAGTCCGGAACGCGAACAATGCTTCGCGAATGGAAACAACCGTTGCTTCGCAGAAACTTTTTTTACGCGATTGAAACGGATTAAAAAAACAAAACATATCGATAAATCTGTGGTACACCGCCGCCGGATGCAATCGTAGGCAGAATTAAAGTTGGCTGCTTTAAATTTTATGGCAGCTATCCGTGGTATCAGCTTATTACCGTCGAAACTTTCTGGGCAAACGAGACCGACCGGGAGTTTCGAACCGCGGTGAATGTTTTAGAAACTTCGTTGAACCGTGACATTCGTCTTGATTAAAATCGTACGCGTAGGTGTTCCGTTTCATTGATAAATTACGAGCGGCCGAGATTTACGAATGATACCGTGCACGGATTAACCCCTTGCACTATAATAATCACTCAGACTCGTGATAAATGATATGAATATTATTACTTTATTTCAAATCGATACCAAATTTAATTATTCTGTTATCAAAGTACAGATACGAAAGTAAATAAAGACGAGGCAAGAAATAAAAATTATCTGGCGCTATTAAGGGAAATATTAAGGACAACTAAGAGCTAATTAACGCAACGTGAAAGGAGTCGTAGTGCGAGGGGACAACGAAAAATATGCGCGCATTGTCGATATTACGCGCGGGGATGTGCGTTAAGAATAATATTTTATTAATCGTATCGAATCGCCGCGCGGGAGGAACGATTCCACGAATTTCCCGATATTATTTAAGTATTCCGTAAAATGGATTATCATTTGTAATGAAAGCCGTGGATTATATAATACAAACAAATTGATTCTCTACATTAATTTCGATCGAGATTATATCATCGCGTTAAATTATTCTCTATGCGCGCGCGGTGCACGCGTCGTCTTGTCTTCTCGACGGAATAACAATGCGCTCTGAACAGCTTTGGAAATGTTTAACCAGTTAAGTGTTGTTTGACGACTATATCCGTCACGATGTGGCAGTGTTTTGTGTCATGACGATTATATCTGTTGGGTGTAAAATTTTATTAGAATTTGATATTTAGATTGTCATTCTGGCGAAAATGAAATTATATACGTAAACTTTGATGTGTTTGAAATGTTAAGAGGTAAAGACGAAATGAAACAAACAAATGAAAATTATAAATAATTTGCAGCGCACAATGGTGGGCGCTTTGCAAAGAGATCGCCACAGTTTAAATCTGTAGCCGCTTTTATTTGAAGCAATTTCGTTTTACAGCATATTTTCTCTGCTAACATTTGTAATATTGCATAAATAAATACATTCAAGTAATATCTCAAACATTAGACTTATCAAATAGAGACCGAAGTAGTCTTTTAAAAAATAAGGAATAAAACTTTGTTAACATAGTGATATTATTAGTTTAGACATAAATCGTTTTATTTCAATAACTTAACGTCTCCGTTTCTTTTGATATCTCTTTATCTTCTTGAGTCTGTCTCCTTAGAGATAATAAAATTAGTAGTAAGAATTACAAACACCAACTGTAGCTTAATAAACTAAAACATAAACTTCGTTGACTAAAATTCAAGATAATGGAGACGTCAAGATAATTAAAAGACTCTGTAAAATTATACAATAAGAACTGGATTTCTAACGAACAAATATAGTTAAAACTGCAATATAAAATACTGCATATTCATTATTTTTGAATGATAACATGAGAGACGCCATTGAAAATCGTTATATCACTTACAAAATAATTTTGAAAACGGCGAATGGAGAATTAATTTAAAATGACCTGGAGGGCAAAGGGTTAACGTGTCGGTAATTACCTGCGTTATTGTTACCGAAATTATAGTCTTTTTATCAACGCTACGCATATGGTGTATGGTCGCTTCGATGCGCGAGAACATGGCCGCTGAGCCGTAGGAGGCCAACAATACGCGAAGAATTTGAATTTTAAACGGGTTCTCGATGCGGCGAACACTATTCACGCAGATTAATATTCCATTGCAATAAAAGAGACGGCTCCCTGGGCCGTTTCTTCCGTTCAGCGAATAATAAGTGGACCAGCTACCACAACGAGCACTTTTTACGTTCCCCTCGATTCCTTGACTATTTTTCCCGCGGGCTAAAAAGCATCATTTAAACTCGGAAGTCGGCTGCGGATTTTAAATATTTATAGACAGCGCGTTTGAAACTCCTGAGCGGCAAGGAATTCAATAAACTTTAACGAGATTCGAACCGTATTTAGAGCTTGCAGGAGTTTTAATTTAGCAAATACATTTCCGTTCGATTTTGATTACCATCTTCATCTAAATATAACAATGCCTTATGTGTATATGCTTAAAAAAAATGACGATTAAAAGTATACGCGTTTGTAAGCATGCTCAGTTATATGAAATTAATATTAATTAAATTAATAATAATTATATTAATTAATATAAACTTTTTCGAGAAGGGAATAATGTGATGGAGCTTGTTATAATTAATAATGTTCCATTAGGACACAGTCGCAGTGATTTTAATATTTACAGCTATTTCACGTGCAACAGCGTAATGTTAACCCTTTGCAGTCGAATGATGACTGCGAAGCACCATTGAAATTGTTCTATCGCGTCTCGAAATAATTTTTATACTGACAAAGTATAGATTAGAAGAAGTTCTTAACAGTAAAATTGTTGGTACGAGTCACAAGAAACAATTTCGTATCTATAAAATACATTTTGTCACATAAAATGAACGCACCATAAGCCAGAAAAATTATTTTCGATTTAGAGTTAAAATAGCTAACATTAACAACAGTTATATAAAATTCCACGTAATAAATCCATAAGCGACTGTAACAATTAGCGAAAACTAAAACTTTCTTCGAGTAAAATGGAACTTGAATTAAATCTAGTTTTCATCTTCAATTTATTGGGAGAAGTAATGCGCAATTTCTTGACATCGTGATCGGCAAACAACCGTGGAAAATAAGTTCGAGATAAAGCGGAAAGCGAGACGACAAACGGAATGATAACGAGGCGAATCGGTCGACGTTCCCCTGTAAACATCATCGAAGATACCTGGACGGCCGTATAGCGGTACGACAGTGGCGGCCCGGGTGTGTGTGTGTGTGTGTGTGTTCGTATCGAATTTGTCGGGTGGAAACGGGACGACAAACAGATTTCGAGCGACAGCGTGAAACGCGCGAAATATTTGCTTTGCCAGTTCCGCACTTGCCGCTCGCATATATTTGGCGAAAAACGCGGCCCGCGGAGTCCGGGGCTCTGTTTGCGGAGCCGGTTGTATCGCGACCGATACGGGGAAAAGTGCATCGTGCACGGCTAAAAAGCTGATCGGCCCCCCCACCCCTCCCTCCCTCGCCTCCTCCCCCACCATGTTTATCCGCGAATTAAAATAAACGAGCCACGTCGACGCGGAGCTGTCATTGTCCAGCATCGTTTGCGCGGTAAACACATTTCAAATGATTCTTGCCGGACGTAGGCCGAGCGATGTTTGCCTCGAATTGCATAAATTAATGCGACATTATGAACGCGCAGCGTGGTCCAACCTATAAGGAACACCGAACTGATATTGCCGAATCGTAATGGCACTTTGAAATTGAGCACGGTATTGCTCGTTTAAATTCGAAAGATTTTGCAAGCGGAGTTGAAACACTCCCGTAATGGGGTAAAGTTTATATTTCGGCACGAGACTCGAATACTACTCGATAAACTAAAAAAAAACATATACAGTATATGTGTAGCACACACGTGTGCTGGTACACGCATAAATAGCTTTTCAATGCGTTACAAAAATATTTTATGACAAGTTAGAATCCAAGAAATAATTTCCACCAGAAGAATAGATCCATAATAAGTCTGCTTCATAGTTATATTGACAATAATTGATGAGTACACGTAACATAACTAATATATTAACTATTAATATATTATAATATACAGACTACATACAACTCGACACGGAACGTGTTAAAGAGACTTTGTTAGTAGTTCTTGTTTTACACTTACTGATTATGAGTCCAAAGAATGGATTTTTATGGATTTCATGTAAATAAGAAAATTATAATTAATTGATCTCATATCTTCAAAAATATGTCAATAATTCCCTGATACTACAATTGAAATTGGAGCAAGAATGATTTTCAGTGTTATTTTCCGTCCCAGCATCTGTCGGAGCAAGTCAATTTCTAAATACTAATTCCATAATTTAGTTATTATTTACTATCATTACTAACGCATTATTAAATAATAAATACGCTAGAAGCATTTCCGATCAAGTATAATACAACGACATTACCGATGTATACGACGACAAGACTGCATATATTCCCAGACTGAAAGCACGCAGGGAAGTGCAAATTATAATAAAATCCAACTTTCTCGATTCCTGCTTCGGTAAATATCGCCGTGCAATGTCCTGTCTCCGCACCCACCGATTCGAACGGCGGACCGTGCTGAAACATATCGCGCCGTAATCGTCATTACCAAATTTACAGTCGCCGTTTAATGAAAATTTTATTCGCGCGAGTGACGAAAATTCCGATCGACGAAACCGTCGAAATACCAGCCGTGATATCGCGTTTCATTTTCCCATCGGCGAGGGACCTTACAGTCAGTCCCATAAGTATTCGTACCCTCATTGCATATAAGAGAAATTTGTTGAAATCAAGGGACGCATGCAAGATTTTGCAATGAACTTCTTATTATGAATGAACACATGCATAAAGTTTATTGATACCAAATTGTAACAAAATTGATTAACTAATAACAAAAATATATTGATTTTACTCCTCGTAGTACGTAATAACGGTCGACAAAAGTATTCGTACCAGTGTAGATTTTGTCAAAAAATCGCATTTTAGAGTAGCTTTTCAACTTTATATTAATTTTCTAGTATTTAGTGGATCCACCTTTATGCCTTATTATATCGTTTAATCGATTTGGCATACTTTCTACCAGTTTTAATGTGGTATTTGGTTCAATACTATTCCAAACTTCCAAAATTTTGTTTTTTAGCATTTGTTTACTGAAACTTTCATGCTCGTGTAGTCTTTCATCTATTTCCACTTCTGCATTAAGCTTTCTCCAAACTTTTCCTCTTCCGTCACATCCAAAGATATTAAATAGGATATTAAAACGTTTATTGCAAAATTTTACATGCATCCCTTGATTGCAACAGATTTCTCTTACAAGCAATGAGGGTACGAGAATACTTATGGGACTGACTGTAAATTCGCGTCGAAATTCCGTCGATGAGATCGCGGCCGGCTGTTCCTTCGTTTTTTTTTTGTTTCTCCCCTTTTGTTTTATTTAAACAGATGTCCAGCGATCTATTTAAATCGCGCGACAAAGAAAGACCGTCGTGTGCCAGGTTCCAAATGGAAACTGGCTCGGATCGTAAAGCATCGGATCGGGGACGATCGGCCGGATTCCAGGGGAACGGTTCCCGGTCAGTGAACTTTCATTTCGTACGTAACGCAAACGGAATCAACCGGGGTAGCATCGTGTTTGCATGACTAAACAACCGGTTCAATTTCCTTTCAATAGCGCGGCGCAACAAGAAGCCCCGTCCAGATACTTTTTTCCTGGCAAACCCCGACAAAAGATCCAAAAGCTGCCGCGCGATACAATTCCGCTACGCCTTTCAATCCCGACGCAATGCGATCCCACCCTCCCCCTGTTCGTCCTCTCCGTCTCCGCCATCCCCCTCGAGTCCCCCCGGCTTCCCCCCCCCCCCCCCCCCTCCTCCCTCCTCCCTTTTTCCCTAAACGTATCCGGCCGGTGCTCCAGCGCGCCGCGCAACGTGACCGTCCATCTTTTCAACGCAAACAACGCGGCTTCAATTAACACGTTCCCTTCCCACCATTTGTTTCGGCCAGCGGCGCACACAATTATGTTTTATTAATTGCGACGTGTCTCCTCTGTGAAACGCGAACTGAACTTCCGAAGAAAAAGTCACGGGTTACAGTGAGTCACAAAATTGACAAAAATCTATATATATTGGGACGTTAGGGAGGTAAATTCGGGAGACGAATTGATAATATTCGTGGGGGGCAACGTATAAAGTTTTACAAAATATTCGATAATAATTGAATATTCCGTAAAGCAAGAATAATCGAAATTACAAAGTAATAAAAAATGTTCCCCAACCTCTTGCCCCAGTTTGACGAGTCTGGCTCGCCATAGAGACTTTTATTAACACCCTGTCAAATATTAATGTTATTCCGTTCTTTCAATCCGGAATAAAATTCTGTCGTCTTGCCATCGCTACGAACCTCACATTAGCGCATTAAATAAACTAAGTATTATAAACCACGTATTAATATCAATCACGCATATTCCCAAATAATATTAATATTCTAAGAAATTATTACAATAGAAAGAGTGTTCATCCTTGCAACTATGAAGAAAATAGTACGGCAAGGGGTTGAGCAAGAATAATGAAGATTGCAGAAGAATCGGAGTTTCTCTTCAAAAAGTTCCTGCATTCCGCGATGTTATTATCAAAAGAAACCGGCATTTCTGTTTGAACCATTGGTAAAAAGTATTGACAGCGGCAAAGGGGAAAAGTGGAACGTAGGGATAGCGTAAATATTTGTCGTTGAACCTTCTATTTCGTAGGAAATCACCATTTCGAACGAAAATATTATTTAATGTTTTCCCGGTAAAATATCGTTTAACCGCGGAGCGAGCCCGCGGCAGGTGAATGAAGAGGAGAAGGAGGTAGCAGAAGAGAGAGTGAGAGAGAGAGAGAGAGAGGACTCGTTACAGACACGCAGAAACGGTTCTCCAAGATCGATCGAGTTCCGAGCGGAACTGCACGCTGGGAACGAACTCGGAAGGCGCACGGGTCATTGGCGAGCCCGCGATCATCGATACGTCCGACGTTGCTCGGGGATAAAGTATCCTCGGCGCTTCGCTATTTGAACGTCGCCGACCTTCTCGGTTGTCTAGATAAAGGATCGCCCGTGTTCTGCGGGATCCTTTGGACCGAGGCACGCGCGACTTCTATCATCTTTCCTCCCGCTTCCTCGTCTGATACACGAGAGCTCGCCGACATGAACGAGAATCCCTTTTGTGCGGAACGGGGGAGGGGGGGGAGGGGATGCTCCGAGACGTACGATTGAGACGGATCACGTTGCTCGATTACTGCCCCGTTCTTTCTTGTCCAATTGCCCGCGAAAGAGCCCTTCCCGATGATAATACATACTTCCTGTCCTCTTTTCCTTGTCCCCCCTTAAGCTCCCCCCACCCCTACTTCTTGTTACTGTTTGAGACGTACTGTCCTTGCTGCAAGGAATTGCGCAGAGAAAAGTGTAGGTTCGACTTTCAGCGGCCCGCCTATGTTAACGCCCCCGTAGAGAGGTAGGGCGAACGCGTTTCCCTTATTGGCAGGAATGATGCCTTCTTATTAGCCGCAATTTTCTGGAAACCAGGCACTCGAGTCTGGCCGGTTGTAAATAAACGACGCTTTCTGATTCAGAAAATCCTTTCGCTTTGAACGGAGCTTACTGATTCATGAATGACGCAAATTAACCCCTTGCGCTACGACTTCTTTCACGCTGCGCTGATCAGCGCTTATTTGTTCGTAATACTGTCCTTAATAGGACCAGATAATTTTTGTCTTTTGTATTGCCTTTATTTCATTTTCTAGACTTTTTTATGTTTCTAAATTTTTTTAATGATAGAAGAACTCAATTTGATTTCGATTTAGAAGAAATTAATAATGTTCATATTTATTAGATCTTTATCGCGAGTATGACTCGTTATTATATTGCAAGGGGTTAATGGAGAGGTATTAAGATATTGTTTTGTGACTCATATTCGATAATTAATTGTAATGCTAACCTGTTACATCTTCTTAAGCTGATCAGTTTCCGAAAAAGTAAGATTGTAGGAAATGTAATTTATACTTTGCACTCGAAGGCATTTCAACATCAAATATAAAATAATTTTTCTGACTCGTAGCATTTTCGTACTGTATAACAAAGTACATTCTATGCATATGAAATCGAGTCTTGTAATTCACATAACAGTTACATTTTCGACAACATTTTAAATTTGAGTGATATTTGTAAAAATAATTTTAGAACGTGGTATAACAAGTTTTATGGCGCCTCAGAGTCGCCACTTGAGTGCAAAGGGTTAAACAACTCCTTTGTTTCAGTTTCAACTTGATCAAATGAAATGTATTAATTTCACGAAATTGTTTTACGTTCTCTTACGACACTCGATCAGCTGGAAGAGAAATTAATACTTCGCGAATTCTTTGTGAAGAAGTTTTGTCTCGAATTTTATGTTTGTCTAGACGCTCTCTCGTCTTTGATAACCATCGCGGCAAAGCGCAACTGCCAATATATTAACAGGCTGAGAGAGAGAGAGAGGGCCCACGAATAGATCGCAGCGTTTCCGGATATTGGATCCTCGAATTATAGCGGTCTCGTGAGGACGGGGCTTACCGGTATATTTATTTTACGTCGTCCGAGGGCTACTTAGCGGCCGGTTAATGGAGACACGAAATACGAGCTCAGTGGAGATTGGTAGTAATTGGCTTAAGTCTGTCGTTCGGCCCGAGGTACTTAAGGAATAGAGACCGCCGGAGTATGAGATCGTTGACGTGTGTCCGCCGGAGATATTCCTTTTTAATTGGACGCATCCCTTGACCTCTCTTCGATCGCGAAGGGTTGCTCCTGTTTTTCGTTCGTTATCGAGAATTCAGAAATCTAGTTGAACTTTCGACTCCTTGTTAGCACTAATAGCTTTCGTATTCTAAAATATTTTCTAGTAAATTTTTACTTCTTGTTGTAAATCATTTTTCTATAATATTTAACATTCACTGTTATGCGACATTTGTTACAGTTTGAGCACAGACAAGTGGATTATGGTAATTCTGTAGAATTATCTAAACTTCAGTATTTGGAAATACTGATTGGATATATTTTTCGAATTTAAATATTTCTTCGTTGTCAATTATTTCGAATTAATTGGTTAACTTAACGTAAATCAAAGTGAAATTTAATTTACTCTACTACGAAATACGCTGATATTATCGTCAACCTGAATCAAAATATATAGTTACAATTCTCTTCTTATTGCAATTACAATTTCATTTTTAAAAAAGCCATATTTTAAGAAAACCTGAATTTAATTTACCGCTAAATAAAATTTCTTTTGACCAAATACAGAGACGTGAACTTAACCCCGTGCACTATAATAACAAATCGGACTCGTGACAAAGACTTCATGCATGATCTACTAAATATGAATATTACTAATTTATTTCTAAACCAATAATAATTTATTTCGAAATGAAATTTAATTCTTCTATTATCAAAATACAGGGACGAAAATAAATAAAGACGATAGAAGAAACAGGAATTATCAAACAGTCCTATCAAAGAAAGTATTAAGAACGAATAAACGATAATTAATACAGCACGAAGGGAATCATGGTGCAACGGGTTAACGAATTCGGTGGACAGTCTCGAAGAAACTTGAGCTTGTTTCGGGGGAAAGCGGGTAATCGGGAAGAATCGTGCACGGAATCGCGATCCGACGTTCGTTCGAGTGGAATTTGCAAATGTTAGAGCGAAAAGTATCGAACAATGAACTTGCGCCGCTGACACGCCACCGATAAGCTTAATCGGCAACTGGTAGCTATCGGTTTTCGTTCGACGTTCCGGTTACCGCCGACGACTTGGTCCCGCGTTGTATCGAAACAAACACTTGCAATGTCGGAGCGGATAAATGAGAAAATGGGAGCAAGGGGTTCGACATCCCCGCGAAAGGGAATCGGGGGCTGGCGCCGAGGCATCCCGTTTTGCCCTGAAAACGCCAATCACAATGGCGAAACATGGTCCTTTCCTTCGAGCAATCGATCGCTGCCTTAGAGAGGAAGAGAAAGAGAGAGAGAGAGAGAGAGAGAGAGATGGCATGCCTTTTCGGAGAGTGTTTCTGCCAGATAACTGGAAATTCTGTTTGAATAGGTGACAACTTTATCCCGATCAAAAATCGAAACAATCCATCGAATGGCTGACGAACCCTTTCTCCTTCTTTGCCTGAGAGTAGATTACAGTAGACTCTGTGTAACGCGATTAAAATTATGTGAGAAATCGTACTATATTAACATCCTCAGTGCCGACAATCGGCCATTAAAATCCTCACATAGTTAAAGCAATTTAATTAACCCCTTGCCGTATATTGACGAGTCCGATTCGTGATGGACATTACTAATAATAAATAATTAAACATGGATGTTATTCTGTTCTTTAAAATTGGAATAAAATCCTAATCCATTGATATTAATATTTAACCCTTTGCACTCGAAGCCATTTTAACTGTAATTCTAGAATAACTTTTCCGAGATGTAGAATTTCCATTGTTCGTGACAAAATGTATTTTATCCATATGATATTGAATCTTGCAACACGTGCAACAACAGTTATACTTTTCATAATTTTTGTAATCGAATTTTTCATAATTTAAAAATTATTGAAGAAACAGTAAAAAATTATTGAAACGTGGTAGCAAGCACGAAAGTAACCAATATTCCCCAATTAACAGATTAATGAACATAATGTTAATAATATACACGATATAATTAATAAACATTGTTCCAGTTGAAAAGTTATATGTTATACTTATTATACTTATATTATCCAGTTAAAATGTTATACTTTGATTGAAATAGAAACTACGAAACAAATTAAAAATAATATACTTTCGTGAAATCTTCGAGTTTCTTCCAGGTGGACGTCTTGAATAAAGAAAATCAATTTATCGCTGGTAATCAATATTATAGCTCTGCACTTGAAACCGCGGATTCGTAGAAGTCTTCGCGGACCCATAAAGGCGTAATAAGCAAAGAAAATCGTTTGGTGGTAGCACGAAGAGAATACTGATTCGTAATAAAATCAGAGTCCAGCTATCGTTGACAAGAAAGCGATATTATTTTGGCGCAAGAGAATTCCCGTCACGTATATCTGTTGTGTACGTGAAATTTCTCTCAAGAACAATTTCATGTTCTTTACTCTATTTTTCAGGCCATCCTGTGGTTTCTTTTTTTAAAAATGGAAAACATTGTTTTACATCTATTTGCTTTCTTTTAAATATTAGGTCTCATTTATGCTTTATTGTAATTTTGATAAACATGGTAGAACATGTTATTTTATTAATAGAGATAGTGAATCTAGAATTTTTAGTAAGCTCTCGATGAATCAATAAAGGGTTCGTGGATTTTTTGAGTTTGTTATTTAAGGTAATATTAGACTATAGCGAAAATAGTGACTTTAACTGAAGCTAGTATTTATTTTAAAATTAGACTGTAGAATTTCGTAAACTGAAGAAATACATTTTGAATTGATACATGCCAGAATTGTTATTGGCAAGTACTATAGTAAAATAGCAATTAACATCCGATTCTTCTAACATTATATTAATAGAGCTACGTCTACTAGCGTTATTCCAATTTCAATATTTTCTACTGTAACATAAAATTTAGTAAAAAATACGTAAAACAATGAAATAGATAAATATGTATATAAAACGCTACTTCTTCATATAATACTGGAAATGTTCATTTACTGGAGGGTGTCTAAACATTAACCAGTTAGTCCTACGTACTTACCCCACTTATTTCAAAGTTACATTACGACATAATCGCATTTAAAGACTTTCAAGTTAATAACTCTAATAATAGCATTTAAACTCCGCCTTAAAAACACAGCTGTCATAAAAGAAATTAAATCCAAAATGAAATACAGTTGTTCCCTCGCGTTTTATTGCCGCGCGGCACGCGGTCGTCCCGCGTTATCGTCCTTTTTTATTGAGAATACCTAATACGGTTTTCGTGGGCGGCGCAAGGATCGAAAGGAAGAAAAAAAAAGGAACGAAAGTAAAATCAATTCACCGGCTATAAAACCGAAAATCCGTGTTAACGTCGTGGAAGTTTTTCGACGATTGCGGAAGCCGAGTTTCCATATCAGCGAATTCTGTGTGGGGGGGGGGGGGGGGGGGGGGGAAAGGGGGGGGGGGGGGGGGGGGGGGGGGGGGGGGGCCGGTCTGGAAACGACGAAAGTCGCGGACGAATTCAACGGCCGGGGTGTAATTGCACGAGCACGAATACAATGGAGGCCCCGACTGTGAACCACGAGAGGCGAGAGAAGGATTGACTCCTCGCAGATTAATAACTTCCTTCCTCCGCAGAAGTTACGGGCCCGTGACTAAATGCCAGGGAAAAGAAAGTTCGTTGTGAAACATTTACGAGAGCCTCCTCCCCACCTCCTCCTCCTCCTCCTCCTTCTCCTCCTGCCCCGCCCCATTCTCCGCTCCGCCATCCCCGCGAAAGCGCGCGAAACTTATTTTCGATTCACTCGAGGGTTTTACAAGAGCGGAAGTTATGAAGACTCTGTTTGCTGGACGACTATTTCGTGGAAAGGTAGAAAGATAGGTCTCTGCGCTTAGAAAGAAATTTAATATCAATTCGCCCTACGTCGGGCTGATACGAACGATGAGGTTACGTTAAAATGTACAACTGGCTCACAAAATTGTTCATAGGGTTGGGGAGCCGATTAGTATGGGGGTGACCGATAGCTGTGCTTTTGATTCCATTTAAAGTATAATTAATTTTATACTTATTGCATATATTACATTTTTGCATTAACAGATATACAAAATAAATGAATATAAAGTTATTCGATGAAGTATCAGAGACATATAAAATTAACTATGCTTGTAAATAAACAAAAGGCTCAACAATAGGACACCCTGCACTAACTAGTTCTATTACTTTAAGCCTTTTAAAATACAATAACGTTTTTAAAATTCGACTAAATCACTTGAATTTTTTTCAAATGATGTAAAGTATATGTTAGTCTACTTAACTATCAGTAAAAATATTTTTTCTAATATTGTTATTACTCGGAATGATAAATAAGTATTATGTGTATGTATGCATGGTAATTTAATTCGTTTTAGTAAACGTTTCCTGTTATTCCAACTAATTGCAATTCTTCAAAATTCTGCTTAAAAATATAGAATTTATATATGTAATTATTACTTTAAAACAATTATCTTTGTAATAACTTTCAGATGTAGTAACAATTTCCTATCGGTTTTTCAAATTTATTCCATTTTCTTTTGAGATCCTAACACTTAACAAGTCTCAGTATTATTTTTGACAGATCTTCCAATATCAAATAGCGTGTTTTAACTAATATATTACATTAACCAAAATGTATATTCTTCACTGAAAAAATTATAACGTCTATTAACATTTATTGAATAACCATTAGAAATAGACTTGGATTTACTGAGATAATAATGCGACGATAAGCGTCTATCCAGATTAATACTATTCCCATAAGGCGAATATCTTCGCAGCGTAATTTCCCTTTGTTATTCAACACCCGAGAATTTGGATTTCGCCGCTTAGCGCAAACGTAGCTCCTCAAGGTCTCAATAACTTCGCGATTATCATCCCGCGAAAGACCCCCGAGGAACAACGGGAACCCGCTGATCCGTAATAGCAAGCCACAAGTCGGTTAATTGTTCTCAGCCGATGCCCAATAAAGGTAATTAAAAGCGCCCGGTGAAGTCACGTGGCAACCCGATGCTAATTGAAATTAATTACTGAATACTCCGATAATATCTTGAAATTCTATCGCCGATTAAACAAACGCGGATCGCGGAGAAATATTATTCTGAAATCAGAACTATAATACTTGTATTTCGATGAACTATTTTATGGTCAAAGATACGTGCGACTTTTGTTTTAATTATTAAAATAGCCTGATATTTTATTTGAAAATTTTGGGTGAATGTCTTGCTCCTTTTTTACACGAAGATGTCATTGCTTTTTAATATATTTTCTCTTTAATCTATTTTTATTATTTAGAATTTCTCAAAATCAAGATAGAAATATTATCTTTGCTTCATATTCAAAATATTATTCTATGTGAAAAATATACTATTTAGCATCGTAAATAATATTTGAAATTTTGTATTCGTCTCTGATAATTTCATTAATGTACCTTTATAGAAAAATTCAGTTCAATGGCATTACTTAATCATTATATCATTATTTGCAGGATCAGAGAAGTAATGTAATTTTAATAATATCAATAACTATAATTATAGAATTTGATGGACAAATGAGTGCGTGTATGTGTACATGCGTGAATAATAAAAAATTCTACAAGCGTGCGAACCTGAACGAGAAAAATACGAAGAGCGTGCAAGAAACAAATGGCAACTACGAAATAAATTAAACAGTGTGAATTAATATTAAAAAAAATTAGCAAATAGCGACATCTACCTACACCTCGAATTTTCTTATATTACATCCACTACATTTGGAACAAAATTTTTGCTAAAACGCGATCGATTCGAGAAAAAGGTAAGAGAAAATTGATAGAGCGTTCTATTTGTAGATCGGCGCCGTATGAAAATAGGTAGAAAACGGATCGACGAAACGGCAAACAGTGGAATCAAAGCCACGAGAGAACAGAGATACGAAACGATAGAAGCAATTTAGTCCTGCGTAATGGCGGCTTACAAGACGCTCTTCGAGGACGCTCAAGGAAGCCGGGTTGCGCCGGTCGGCGACGCCTCGCGCGCTCGCGGCCAGAATATCAAGTAGACCCGATAGAGGAGACGGTCGAGCATGTAAGATAAACGAGCCAATATGGGCCATGACACTCGCTAACTGCTGGATTTAGTGAGCCCGATAACCGATAACTTTCTTATTAAGTCTCGCCGTGCCAAGTTATCGCGGCGCCGTTTCGTGGCGGACCATTGCTCTTCTTGAATTTATACCGCGTCCACGTTCCGCCGAACGGATTCAATAAAGCATCCTTCGGGGACCTTGCACTGGTTCTCCTCCGGCCGTGTTCAACGAGACGAATCGCACACACACACACACACACACACACGCGGAAATTAGCCGCGAATCAAAGTTACTACTTCGCACTTTAGAAACACTTTAATCTCAAGGTGGTACGCACTATTGCGTACGATTATTTCTATTTATATTTGGATAAGAAGAATGAAATTCTATTTATTGAGAATACTTGGAAAATATTGTTTATAATGTGCTCCATCGGTATTGAACTGATAAACTATTAACGTTAAAATATTTCGTAACGTTCGTACATTAATGAGGCATGGAAATGTGACAACTTTTCATTTTATATGTATTGTATTAATAATGAATTATCGTGAATTTTTATTCGGTAAGACGTGGCGAATCATTTTGTTCAATAAGTGGCATGATACACGAATTATGTTGGTTCGTAGAAAGCAAAATATAATGTGTAAGAATATTAAAATGGGAGTAACCGTACGTCCAGGCAGGCAAGGTTTCACTTCAAACCTCGATGCCCATTTTCTTATGCAAAATAAAAAATTTGTATCGCGATTGCAACAATTAACGGTTAAATCAAAATTTATTTTCATCTTCAACGGTTTTAGAAAGTTTAAAATAACCGAACAGCAACGATGAATTTATTCCTTGCATTTACTGTTTTATATTCTACTTATTTAATTTCGTAATACATGCATAAAATCCGGAATTTAATTAGTAATTTACCACAAATTAATATCTCGAGATTTATCGATTTAAACATTGATCTGATATTAATCCTTAATTAAAAATTAAAGGCACTTCGATACTTTATTACTACCAGACCTGATAATATTAGAAAGACTAAGAGTACAAAGAAAAACTAATTATAAATGTGAATTTTAGTTTGGCAGGAATATCTACGTGTACTACAAACAAAATTTCAACAATGGTTTACACGGAAATGAAGCTCCGTACGAAAAAAAAACGTCACTTTATGAATGTTATTTTGTGCTCGCGTACAACCCGAGAATGATAAATCTACATGAAAAAATAAGTAACAAATGCGGTGACATTTTTTATATGAAGTTTCATTTGTCTGTTGCGTACCAGTGCTTACAGAAAAATAGGACACGGCACCCCTATCTATGTGAAATTCGAAACCAATTTCATACGAACATTACGTTATGACAAATTTGTATACTAAACTTTATTCGCATTTTTTTTATACATAATATATGGATTTTTCTCATCGCGAATTTTAGCACTGATTCAAAGACACGAAATGATATAATTTCGATGAATCTTTTAAAAATTGTTATTAAACATGAATGTTGTTAAAATATTGATCTTTGAAAGTGATTCATGCAAGTTGGCTAAAAAAATGAGAATTCGTCGAAATACTGAAAAATCTGTTATACGAGTATAACAAATTTTATGTAACTTAAAACCAAAAAATATCAATCTTTGCGCATATAAATTAACAAGGAATAAACAAAA
Source organism: Augochlora pura (assembly GCF_028453695.1). Lineage (NCBI taxonomy): Eukaryota > Metazoa > Arthropoda > Insecta > Hymenoptera > Halictidae > Augochlora > Augochlora pura. The sequence goes on from NC_135778.1 coordinate 14,400,562, forward strand.
CTGCGACTGGATTTTTTCTCATGCGTGACACAAAACTTGAAAATTATAATGCATGAACTCTTAAATTACTAAAGAAATAAGCGAAAGATGAAGATATATTTGTGATTTAAAAATAAATCTAATGTGACAAAGTTACGCCAAAATAAGGCTAAACGACTCTATATTATTGCTATAGTAATTACTTAGCGTCAACTTGACTCCGTAGCAATTAATGATGACTTGGCGTGAAATTGACTCAAACGTTTCACTATTGTTGACATTATTGTCGTGGAGTCAGTTTGATAATGTGTAAATTTGGCGTCTAGTCACCATTACTGATAAAGTGTCAATTTGACAACACGTTATCACTACTGAAATTACCCTTTGCAATCGATCGGCGACTATGATACACCATAAAAATGATTGCATCACGTTTCGAAATAATTATAACACTAACATTTATTTATATTTAGAAAACTATGCAAAGTGTAACTGAAGTGTTACAAAATTCAAAATAGAAACGATGAAATTGATGTAAAATGGAAATACTACAAATCAGAGAAACTGTTTTGAATTTCGCTTTAAAATAGCTTCGAATGCAAAGGGTCAAAACAGAGTCCGATTGCTTCCAAATTTAGCAGACATTGTACTCTGACGAAGTGTCACAATTTCGGAGGGCAAAAAACGAAACAAAAACCGAGGAGACCATAATATACGACACAGAATCGTGGATTGTTGGAAAAGTGCAAAGACGAGTGGATAAAGCGCGAGGGCGTTGACCTCGATGCGACGAGAAAATAGTTGGCAGGTATTCGGTTAATTGAGTCGGAACCGACCTTCAGTCGGTCCCCGTTGATTTCGGCGCCGAGAAAGGAAGCGGAAAAACGAAAGTCAGCCTAGCGTGCGAGAGGCAATTCAGCTTCCCGCTAAATCGGTGCACAACCGCTGTAAAAAAGAACAGCCGGAAAAGAAGAAGTGTCGCCGGTTGCTTCGAGTCTTAATACACCGACAGGAATTAAGGCTGCCCCGTTTTACGGGCATTAAGCGGGCGAAACGTGCAGAAAACCTAAGCGCCTCTTTTTTTTCCAACAGCGTGGCCGGTTGTTGCCTCAAAAACAAAGAAGCGATTACGTGAAAATCGTGCTTTCGACGTCTCGACTATTCCTGTCTTAACGGTGGTGGCCCTCGAGTAAACTCGTCAAATCAAGGATGATTTTCGACAATTATTTTTATAATGTAAGATATTCGTCAAGATTATCGTTGCTTTCCATACGTATTCGTTGACATTATACGTAATTTATTTCGTTAGTATTGTTAATTAATAATGGAATATACTGAGGTGAATATAAAAATATAATTCGACATCATTTATGAAATATATAATAATTGTATTTTCATAATTTAAATAATGTCAATCTAACTTTGTCTATTTCTATGACGGATATTCGTGTAGCAGCATTTTCATTGGACAAAGCGCAAGTCTAATTCTCAACAGCTATATTTTGTCGACGTTTAATGCAATTATAAATTTTATTTTCTAGTTCGAAGTCGACAGTGCTGATCGACGTGCAGTTCATCATTTATTTCTTGGATATAGAACGAAGTGCAAATTTTCTTGTAACAGAACTACGTGTTGTATGATCCTAAATGCAGTTTTAAAAAATGCAAAGAGAATTATAATATGCGACTCAGAAACAGAAGGAGTGATTTCCATATAGATTTGTTCATTATTTTTAAGTTAAGAACCGTAAATTCTTTGCTCCTAAAACTCAATTTTGGATAATTTTAGATCAGTTTTGGAATGCACCGTCGACTGAGAACATCGCAAAAAACAAGATTTATTATTTAAATAAACGTCGATAAAAAAGTAACGAAACAAATATTTGTCCATTTCGAAATATCGAAGAATATATATGAAAATCGACGAAACTCATCCTTGACTAAATCGTTTACTCGAGGCTCTCCTTTTAATTAGAATATCCAATTAAGAGGAAATAATTTTATCATTGATTTGCTTTGAAAATCTACTAGATTCTGAAGCATATTTGAACATAGACGATTTTTCCCGGTTTTGTTTACGCGACGTACATGCAACTCGGGAAAATGCATTCAATTCACAGAGCACAGAATTCAGTCCACGGTTAGAGCTGCATGCAGGTATGTTACGCAATTTCTTGATCAAATATAACGCGAGTTAAACAGAATGTATATTGTGTTCAACACGTTGATGATAAAATAATCAGTGCGAATTGTCTACATATCTCTAGCAGTCCGTCAATCTGATGACTGTTTAAAAAGATCAGTTTGTGTTTCTTGGAACTCGTCATCTTTTGAATAATTAAACAACTGCTTAACAAATATGACGAATGAATTTTAAGTGGAACTTTAGCTATCATTTTCGAATAAATTTAACTTTCATATCTAAGAGAAATTTTATATATGTTTCCCGTAATTTAATTTTAATATTTAAAAGAAGTTCTATCTATGTTTCTCGCAATTTAATTTTAATATTCAAAAGAGGTTCTATATACGTTTCCTGCAATTTAATTTTAAAATTTAAAAGAAATTCTATATACGATTTCAGTAATTTAATTTTAATATCTAAATGAAATTCTATATACATCTCTCGCAATTTAATTTTAATATCCGAAAAAATTCTATATACGTTTCCAAAAAGTAATTTCCGTAACTAGAAACAAGAAGCTATTTCGTCGATTTTGGTTGCTTCGATATTAAATAGATTTTAAGTGATTCGAATGACTGGATGTCGGTGAATTAAACAGGATTGTATAAATTAAAGAAGGACCGTGTTATTAATCGACCTAGTTTCAGTAAGCTTGAAATTTAATTGTAGTTTGCCAACACATAATAATCCTGGAATGCCGGAGTCGGGGAGCCCTCGTGAAAATACTATTCTCTGTTTGTGTTGGTGATATTTCAGAGATTTAAATTTCATGAACGAAAATTTAATTTAACATAGTCATCGTTAGACCGCGGCTCTTGCGCACAGATTACGTACACGAAGTCGTGTTTTAAAAGTCTTTCACAACGTTTTTACCTGATTCATTCCTTCAGAATCTTTAAACAGAAGCAATCAAATCTCGTTTAACAAATTATAGTTTTATTTCTCTAGATAAAATTACAGAGATCTGTATTTGCATAAATACCTGCAGTCTTGTCGTCGTATAAATCTGGAAAATGAAACATCTTGTAAGTATACGAGCTTATTCAATTTTACACGTTTAATTTAACTTTAACTTATGCTAACTTTAATTTAATTTAACCAAGTCTGTACGATCTACGCTATACATTGTTCGCAATGTCTACTAAGGTAAAAATGTAATAACATCGTTACGTAAAGTTTTAACATGCTGACGAAGTAAAAGAAACAAAAAGGTATCTCTCTCTACGGTATACAACGTGGCTCCGAAATTATGGCGCGGACGGCCACGAGGCGATTTTACATGCAAAAATAAGTCGAAAAAGTGGAGTAACAATTTTTCATTTTAAGGCTTCGTTTTCAAGAGGAAAGAGTTTATATGTTAGTACTATTAAATATGGATCGGCATACCGTCAGTTAAGAAAATTTGACGCAACGTGAGATTTAGTTTCCCAAGAAATAAAATGTTAAATAAAATATTATTTCATTTTCGACTTATTTTTTAATGTGGTCACCACTCTGCCTTTTATACGTTGATTTCGGAGACACCCAGTATGTATGCGATTATAATAATTATTATTATAGTGGCTCCAAAAGTATCTGCACCCTACAATTTTTCATAAACAGTCGATATTTAATGTGTTATAATTTTGTAAAAAAAATGGTTGTGTAATAATCAACTTGTGCTCAACTTAAAGCTTGAAATTTCTACTTTTAATTTATCGTTTCGCTTTTTATGACAGAAACATCTCTGAGAGCATTGATAAATATATTTCGTGACCAAATCTATCAAAGAATTGAAGATCAAAGCTTCTCCTTTACAACGAGCTTTCATAATTTTATATACGATTATTTTTATTCGCTTCATGGAATATATAGGAGCTGTCAAGCTCCCCTATGCTTTAGATTACTGTAAAGTAACTGGTACACTTTTTATTCCATCAGAAAATGATTTACTAATATTCTTAGGCGACGTTTCAGTTTATAGTATTTTCAAAAAATACGAACATGTCTTTCGCTTTCCGACCACTATATTATGTGAAAGCGTCTTACAATACAGTATTTAAGCTTTAAAGTGAGTCTGGATTTACCAATATCCAATTCTTTCTTATAAAATTGTAACAATTTAAACATTGACAGATTTTCAATTACCGGCAAAGTGCATGAATCTTTTCGAAGCCACTGTATATATTCCTGGTACGACGACGAAAATGTTAACGCAATTTTACAATTATTTTACGATATATTATAATTTTAATTCAATTTTAATTTAATTTAATGAGTTAATTTTTATGTTTGCGTAACATTATCGTACTCGAAAAAGATTTGGTAATAAATATTCTCTATTATTAACTGTTTGCATATTGCAACATGTGGAGATCTCCTGACTCTCAAAGCCACAAAACCATCCTGTTCTTTCTTAATTTTTTTATAATTATTTGATACTAATGACAAATTTGTATTTGGTACCATAATGCGATTTATTCAAGAAAACTTCTGGATTGGTTTCAAAATGTAATGTTTATTTAAAAAAGGTGAAATTAGCAATTGTTTTCCCCTGTTTCGCTGTTAATAATTATTTTGATTTTAAATTATTTTATCAATAATATTAAAAATGTGCTTAAAGCAGTATAAAAGACAATATTTTGCTATCTATTAAAATGGAAATACTCAAATAAAATTCTAATATCAATTTTATTTGATTAAAAATATTGTTTTCTAATGAATTATATTTTCACATTTTTCTGTAAATAGATATTACATTGGTATCTTGAAACTGATGTATGTATACGCTTTCTTGAATGAATCGCTAAATGACACCATACTCAAATTTTCAAATAATTATAACATTTAATCAGAAATTAGGCTGACTTCGTTGAGACTATTTTGGCCAAAAGGTAACTAATTCCATCAACGAATAACCACACGAAAAGAACAGCCCTGAGTGGCCATCGCAGCTCGTCAATATTTCTCAAGAAAGTATTAAACCATCAGCTATCGGATGAACTTGTCACCGTGCTACAAGATGTCGGCCGAGGCTTTCCAGACGACTTATCCTCCCGGCAAAATCCTCGGACCCGCGCGGAAATAAGCGAAGGAGGAAAGCTACGGGTAGGGCGGTAGCTGCCTATAAATAAACCGTCCTCGGTGAAGTGCTATTCCCTGTTCACCGGGACTAGGCAGCAGCGCTTCCAGGTGTTGGTTCAAGGTGGCCAGTTGCTTGCCGCGAATATGGAATTTTGATGAAGCCTGGCCCGGATATATCCGATCGGTTTTATCGATTCCGCTGCGCGGGGGGCCGTCGATGGGAACCCCGCCCGGAAATACGGATAAATCGAGGCGCAAGTCGTCGGAAGGATCTATCTACCTTGAACTTGGAAAAGTCTCTTGGCCGGCCGATTACCCCGGGGCTCCTCCGGTGCCCGCAATAATTAGCCACTTCGAAGACAGCCGGCCGACGCGATCCGAGACCAATTACAGACCCGCGTGGCGGGAACATTTTCAACAGGAGATCAGCCTTTAATTATGCCCGCCTAATTAGTCGTCGCGGTCGCCGGACCGGCCCACGCGCCGTCGCGCGCGTCTTCGTGGGGCTCCCGATAACCACCTTATCGTGGATCGCCGATTATTCCGGCGACTTCCGTGCCCGTTACTCTCTCGCGTCGTCCAAGGATCTACGGGCACACGTAATTACACGGCCGACGCGGCCGAATCCTGGGTAGACGGCACGGTGACTTTAACTTAATCGACTATCGATGTTGCCTGTAATCCAGGTGTACAGTGCTGGCAGGGGGCTGAGGTGGCGAAGGAGGAGTTGCGGGTGTCAAGGAGCCGCAGACATCTCTAAAACCGAGGGAAATTATACACGCGGCCTGGCCGGCAGTCGTGTACGAGGCGTCATTAATTAAAACATGCTGCGGCGGTGCACTTGCCTGGAATGCCTTAATAGTTCGCCGCATTATACGGACGGTCCAACACCGGCAAGATGTATTACTCGCGAGCTCTATTATGCGGACCGGAGAGCCGCCCGATAGGAGCGCCGCGAGGCTCTGCCGACGTTTAGCGTTTTCTGGTCATTGGCCGCAGATACGCTTTTCAGTGGGATCTGCGCGGTTTAAGATTCTGCGGGAATGGACGGTTTAAAGCGCAACTTTACGGCCGGTATTTTTACCTACACGGTTTTACCTACAATCACGGGGCAAATTCACGAAGAAGGTTTCACAAATGATCCGCTAAATCTAAATGACATTCTGTTCTTCTAAACTGAGACACTACTTTTTTGTTAACAAAGTCCCGGAGTAAAATTAGGAAGGAATATTAATTAACGCAGCTGTGAACGAGATCGTAGCGCGAAGAGTTGATAGAACTTTCAATCATTGTGCTATACGAAGAGAAATCTGAAGAATCTTTTTTACATGATAACTTAACCAGCTAAGTGTGTGCGACGTCTATATCCGTCACGGAGATGTGCCAGAATTTTGTGTTACGACGATTATATCCGTCATGCGTAAAATTTTGTTAGAATTTGATATTTAAAAATTTAAATTGTAATTCTGACAAAAACTAAATTATATTAGTAAATTTTGATATGTTTATGGGGATAAAAAATAATGGGGGCTTGCTGGTACGAAATGGCAATTTTCAACAATTAATTACAGACTTTCAGAAATTATAAAATCGTTACTACTAAAGAATGTGTTAATATTTCTTTACAGGTAACCAGAAATGCGGCTTCAATATTTTTTCTCGCGGGGAGACAGTTGGCGTGCATAGTCTGTTATAATAGCTGTCCACCCAGTCACAACCACTTCAGTCCGGTGACATTTGGATGCTCAGAGTGGACAGCTATTGTGGCCGTTGATGCATCGCGTATACTTCTTTTGAAAGGAGGACCAAAAAGCTATGCGAAACAAGTATGAGTGACGAATGACCGTGGAAAATACACTTTCCGATGAACAGTTGTAACTGCGTGTAGTTTAAAGTGTCGGAGTAATTATTAATCGTTTCATGTAACATGTTCATTTGCGATCTATAGAATTTATTTATGCATCGGGGTAAAATAAACGTAAATCTTGATGAAGAATAATGCAATAATATAAGACAGTAATTAACCTCTTAGGCACGACGCGCCATTATGGTGGCTTTTATCAATCCAGTTTAATTCACGGACTTCCATTCATTCGAATCAATTAAAATGTGTGGCTTTTTCGCCTTCAAAAATATTTGTATAATAAATAATTACAGAATATTTTTTCGAAAGAAGTTCTCGCTACGAAGTTGCAATACGAATATATAAAAGAAATTTTTGAAAATGAAAACATTGTATCAAGTAGAATTTATGAGACGTGAAAATAAGAATTTCGCTATAATTTCTTTAACCTCTTAAGCACGGCGCGCCATTATGATGGCTTTTGTGGATATTTCGTGTTTTACTCAATTATTATAGTTATTATTAGTTATTAAAGTGAACGATTAAAGTGTATACGTACAATACACTAAGAAAAGAATATAAATAGCTAATACCAAATATAACTATACCAAAAAAAAATTGAATATTAAGAAAAATGGTAATTTAGTTATGAAAAATTTTATTCGCGTAAATCCAGCCGTACCTAAGAGGTTAAAAAACGATAGAATTCTAAAAAAAAACCGTCCCTTATTAAAACTTTAGGTATTCAGAAAACATCGCTATTAACCCTTTCCAACCCGAAGCTGTTTAACTTTCACGATTCAGACATTTCTTCTAACGTAATATTTACATTCTACGACATTGTTTCTATTTCGTCTTCATGTAACTACTATACTGTAATTTACAATAATATTTAAATTCCTAGCTCTGATTGCATTGTATAAATTCGACGTATAAATTCTACTTCAAAAGTGAAGAATAGACATTATCTGTTCCTTTATTGTGAAGGATTCATCTTTATATCGTTATGCAGGAAGAAAACCTGCAATCCGTGAATTTCAACAAATCCGTGATTCGGGAGACAGACTTAAGATCAGTTCGGGAGAACGTGCCGTCAGTACTTTCGAGAGCACGATTTGTACAAGTTAGTTGTGTAGTCTCTACTTATAGATAGGCACGTAGTCTAACGATCTGGAATCCAGGATTCAGGGCACCGAGTTAAGATCAATCCGCTGGTACACGCCACCTCAATTCTCGAGAGTGCAACTTCCAGGAGTTACCAGCAGTCTACTTACACGTGGTCAAGTAGAACAAGGATCTAGAGGCCAAAGACCGCCTTAAGAGTAATCCTCTACTGCATTTCACTTGGAGAGTTTTTGGGCGACATGATTGACCGCCTCTAAGCGCGAGCAAACGTTGTTTAGCACCGATCCTATGCGCGACAAATCTGAAGCTGCGATTCAGCGATGGAAAAAACGTATGTCTCGAAAATTCAGTGAAAGCGCTAAAAAAAACCTGTAAAATGTAGTATTTGGTCTCAAAAATTGGCCGAAAGTTAATTCGAAAAATCTTCTGTAAAATATCCAACGTTTGTTCTTTGACATTGTTGAGTATATACAAGACAATATCCCAACACCTCTTTATTAACCTCTTAGGCACGGCTGGATTTTGCGCGAATGTAATTTTTCATAATTAAATTACCATTTCTCTTAGTATATATTTTTTGGTAGAGCTTTTCTTAATGTATTGTACATATATACTTTTTCACTTTAATAACTAATAATACAATTGAGTAAAGTACGAAACATCCGCAAAAGTCACTATGGCGCGTCGTGTCTAAGAGGTTAACTCCTTGCACTTCGATAGTTAACACTTATTAGATCTTAAATCTTAATAATTTCCATATTAGGACCAGACAGTTTTAATTTCCTGTACTGTCTTTATTCATTCTCGTTTTTAAACTTTGGTAATAGAAGAATTCAATTTTATTTCGATATAGAAGTTAATAATAATCGTATTTAATAGAAATTAATAATGTTCGTATTGGATGGATTTTGTATGGAATTTTTATGTCATTCATTTAGGTCATTCATAAATCAATAATCTCTGTTCTATGAAAAGAAATTTTCTGAATTAAAAAGCATCGTTTCTTTACAACCGGTCAGTCTCGAGTTTCTTGTTTCTTAGAAATTACGGCTAATGAGAAGGCATCATTTCTACCAATTAGGAAAACGCGATTATTCTACTTGTGCGAGGGCGTTAAGAGTGGTGGATTTGTGAGAATCGATTACGAATAATTTACAATTTTCTTAAACAATGTTCCGTAAGAATATAGAAACTAATAGTAAGTTATATATGTATATGTTGTAGTATACGTATATGTAACAACTCTGAATTTGCTAATAAACCACCTGGTATAAAGCATTAATTAATAAATATTAATTAGAAAAAGCTAGAAAGTACATAAAACATAAATCTTATAGCAATTACGAGATCTTTCATTTCTTGGAACTGTTTTAGTCAGAACCAATAAACAACAGTCTAGCTTATTTTCGAGATTTTTGAACGCCTGCTTATAACATAATTAAATCATGATAATTTCAAAAACCGAAACCGATATCAAAACAGTTTTCGACTCTTGTCATCCTCTATGATCCCATAAATGGGGACGATAGCTATAACTCCGAAACATTGCGAAGCTATTAGGGAAAACCACCACAGAGAGGAGGAACTGACGAGTATAGCACCCGGGATTCGCTTACTGTCACCGAAAGGAGTATCATTGACCGCGTCGCTCGAACCTTAATTACGTTTCCCATTCCGGGAGTAGTTGAGCCGGTGCCTGAAAAATAGAAAAAGAAATGGCCGCCGTATTAAAGTATCGCGTATCAGGGGGGACACGTTAATCCGTGGGATTCGCGCGAGATGAATCCGATGACAGCCACTACGCCTCGTGGCGCGCCGTTCCGCCGAGCCCGGCGGAGCGTTTCGTGGCGCTCCGCCGCCGCGGCATACCGGGCACGCCTCTCTCTGTTCGCGGGTTTCCCCAGGTAAACGCGAGCATGCATTCCGACGCGCGGCGTCGTCATTTTCACGTTTAATATGCGATGACGCGCGCCGCCGGCAACCAGCCAGCCAGCCGGCTTCTAACTCGCGCCAAGTAGACGCAGTTCATAACGTGTCAGACCGAGTCGAGCCAGCGGAACGTTATTATCCGAAACCATTCGTTTCCCATCGACGACACGCCCGTCGAATTATACATGCGCGACACACGCATATTTCTTCAACTAAAATAATATCGTCGTTCGCTAAGACCGTTTACGAATCCGGTTATGAAACCGCGAGCTTGAATTATACGGCGCGTTCGACGCTGTTACATTGATCGATTGTTCTCTGAAATATTAGCCCCTTGCACTCGAGCGGTGACTATGAAGCACCACTAAAATTATTCTATCACCTTTCGAAATCATTTTTATACCGAGAAAGCGTAGGTTTAAAAAATTGTTAAAAGTGGAACCATTGGTACGAGTCGCAAGGATCGATTTTATATGCGTAAAATGTACTTTGTCATGTAAAATGTAAATACTGTAAGACAGAAAAATTATTTTAGAACTACAGTTAAGATGACTTCAAGTGCAAAGGGATAGGCAGCACCCATGGCACCCAAGAGCGCGTGTTAGATTCTAAAATGGAAGAGCGATGGTAAATAACGTCAGTTCGAGACACTTCGGCGCTTGGAGAATCCTGTTATTTTACCTTATAACAACAGAAATGTTTACGACCGTCGGCAAAGTGTTAGAAATCCGTTCGCAAACGGAGAAACAGCGTCGACGAACAAACGCCGATCGAAGTTCGAAACAACGACCGGTTGAACGACCAGTTACATAATAATTACTTTCCGTCGAACGGCTTCGAAAGGTGCACGAAGAGCCTCGGTCGCGTGGTTGTACACTTTTCCACAGAATCACGGGGCGCGCGACGGCGAATACGGAAAGACGGGGAACAGTTTTTTTTTTTTGTAAGAATCCGTCATCGTGCAGAGCGAGGCACGAGCGAGAAACGCGGCTCGCGCTGTTTTTGCTGATAAAAGACCGCCTTTGTGTCAAGTATTTCGGGTTTAAGTGAGCGTGACTCGGGGACGAGTCTGCCGGTAGCAGAATGCGCATTCGAAGTAGAATGCAGTTATACGTTGAAATCGGCTTAGTTAGCAAATTACAGTGAACACCGGCAACTGTAATTATGAATGAGCCGTTGAATCAAAGTGACGGCTCTAAATGGTCCCCGGGTTCTTCTCAATTGGAAGAGCGGAAGTGCATTTAACGCGTTGCCGCTCGAACGGCAAGGACCGACCGGGTTGCCGACATTTTAATACCTCCTTTCTATTTCGCGACGACAGGACAAGAATTACTTCTCTTTCAGGATAGTCGAAGTAAATCAGCGCCGATTCTTCGAGCGTTCTGAGAACGGGGCGACGAAAGCGTCATCTGACGTAACAATTATTCGATATACTCTATCCGGATGAATACTGTATCGGATGAATCGAACAATTTCGCTCGGGGCGAGGTACCGTGTCGCTTATAAACAAACCACGGATTTGGTGTATTCATAAGAGAAATAAATAGTTCGAATGACACTACTGTTATAGTGTCCACTCTTCTCTATATCAAAATGAATGCAGACAATTTTTATTGTCCGTAAAAATCCGCAGTCTACTTATAAATATCCAGTTATTCGGGGAACTTAAAAAAAAGTAAGTGATCCATTTTCTAATATAATTATTTTTTAACAGAACGTATATTTACTGAATGGATTGTTAGCTAACGTGGAGAAAGTAGAGTATTACTTGAAATGATTGCCACTCGACAATCACAGAGTTTATATTGATGGCGCGGATTTGTATCTATTCTAGACAAACCAACGTGTGTGTAATTATTACCACTAGAGGATACAAAAATTTATAATATTCATATCCAATACCTACATCCGATTACGGGTAGAGTCGAATCTCGACTATCCGATCTAATCATGGAAACAGTATAGTGAGTAGTAATCATGAAATACTATAGTGCTCGATTCACTATTTATCGACTTGTTTGATAAATAATGTTGTATATGGATTTTCTTAGATCTTAGAAAAGATATTCGGATGAACGAAGTATTTTTATATGTTTAAATAATTATCTGAAACTGTAGCTACCTCTTCATCCCCTAAACCTACGATGTATACAAGGTATAATAAAGTTTAGTATCACGGTTTTCATGAATGATTTTAAATTCATTCAATGACGAAGGTATGTATCGAAGATCCAGTTTCCTTATCCAATTTTACTGAAAATAGTTTACACACATTATACATTTCACATCCTATACAAGAACATGACATTCTAAAGTTAGTTTCCTTAAGGTATCTTCTTCAATTAACTCCTTAATTAATTTTTCCCCAAAGATTACTATTCGGATACACATATTTCCCAAACCAACAACATCACACAGTTATCTACATACAGAACTCAAGATAATTCTCTGCAGCAAAACACACAGGTTCCACGAGCGGCAACGGCGATACCGCAGTATAGTTTGTGATTTTCATGAGACAAGTAGAAAGTCAACCTAGCCACCTACCACGAAGTTCGTCGTCATGTCCGAGTGTGTGCACGAAGACCGACGGTAACGCGACAGACACCACAAGATCGACATGATTCGCGAGTGAACGTTACCAAAAAACAACTTCTCCCCCGCGAAAGCCCTAGAAATCCGGTCGGTTCACAGACGGTGGTTGGCTCTGTTCACGCGAGATAGATCCGTCCGAGATCGGTGGAGGGTCCCGTCGGTCGGCCGCCAATCAGATCCGCGGAAAACCGATCCAGCAGCGTAACGTCGTCCCGTCGAATCACCGAAAAGCATCGCACATTCGTATCACTGTGGCATAATACGTAGGAGCCGACGAGAGTCTAGTCTCGATATCTCTCGCAGGACACTCGATAGTCGTCGCACGCACACCGAAAGACGGACAGGCTACAGTTCGACGAGGACTGCGCCGGATGATGGTGCAGCGGACGGCGGGCGAGCGAGCCGTGTGCGAGCCGAGCACACCGTCGTTAACGAGAGGCAGGAGCCATTGTTTGCGGCCTAGTTCTGCCCATCCGGCGGCGGCTTTCCATGCCATGGGGGCCTTCTGTACGCGCGGGCTGTCGATATTGCAGCGGCACGTGGACGCAATTTAAGTATTACCTCATTACGTCACGTCCCTCCGTTCGAGAAACTTGGAAACGGGGTCCGGTGTTGCAGCGGCCCGGCTAATGGACAGCGACGGAACACAGAGAGAGAGAGAGAGAGAGAGAGAGAGAGAAAGAGAGCAGGACACGCGGCGACGCGACATATTTGTTATGCCGGAGGCCGCGTCACCCCCACACGCCGCTACGGGGATGACGTTAAAATGCACGAGAGGCGAGGGTGAATCGGAACTATGGAGCTACGAGATACGTTCCCGCGACCTGATACGTTGTCTATTTTTAAAGTGTATCTGTAGTGAGCCCAAAAAATAGCGCAGCTTTGACAATTTGTTATGACGACGTACCAAATGCAATACAATATCTGGTTAATGGTATTTACTGTATACATTTTCGTGAACACTTACGATTTGTTTTAGCCAGTTAACTAGTTTTAATCAGCGTGTGTCGGGATAATCAAGCGATGGCGGATACAGTAGGGAATCCAACTCAAATTATTTATAATTTTCATTTATTTGCTCCATTTCGTTCTGACCACTAAACATATTAAAAATATACGAATATAATCTAGCTTTCGCCAGAATTACAATCTAAATATCAAATTGTAACAAAGTGTTACGCATGACGGATGTAATCGTCATGACACAAAATTCTGCCACATCTCCATGACGGATATAATCGTCAAACACACTTAACTGGCTAAACATTTTTTCACAAAATGGCGAAACTAGAGCGCATCGAAGCGAAGCTTCCTTTTCGAGTAATACTCCGTTGCCAGAAAAATTTCTCCTTCAATCTCTATTTTATAACAGGAACCGAAAAGTATTTTAGCTTTCTCATAAGATTACCTCGAGAAACGCGTTGCAAAATTAAAAGATATATTTTCAATTTTTCATAGATATCGATAACTTAGTAACATAAATAAATAGAGCTCGGAGCGTGCTGCAAGGAAGACTTGAAAAGAGATCTGCATTTTTTCTCAATTCTAGCATGTTGTTACCGTTCAAGTGTTCTCTTTTCACATTTAATACGACCATAGACGATTCGAGTCTAAGTAAATCACCGGGAGAGTGGTGTGGGACATTGAAGATTGCCTTGATGAAGGAAACGCAAATTTCCTTGGGGTGGCAATTTATATGGAAAGTTTATACATATTCAAGCGATTAAGGAGAGGTGTGCGGATGTTTATGCGAAAGAAAAATTCCCTGCATTCGTTGCAAGACGCAGTGCCTGTGTATAGTAGCGCACGGTTTAATTTACATCGATTCAGAAACCAGCATGTAAATTTTAACGCGGGGAACATGTTTTCCTTCCAATAACTAACTCGACGCACAAGTTAACAAAATAAGAGAAGAGAATAAGAGAAATAACTGAGGTTACATTGATTAACTCGGCCAGCAACTCGGCGCCATTTTGTCGCGAAAACGTGCATCTAAGAATCGTCGCTAATGATCTGCATTTTCTAAATGTATAATTATAATTGTATAATTATATAAATATATATTCGCTAAATATAAAATCGAATTTTATAAATGTGTAAAATCCAGAGTCCAGTTATTCGTTCCAATTGCTAGTTTATGGGTAACATCAACATATAACATAATATATTTACATGGACATCTGTGCTCAATGTGAAAAGATAATATCAGTTGTAATATTTCGTTAGCTTGCGTTCTGCATAAACGCATCTGTTTTATTTATAGGTTAAATTTTAAATAAAATTGAAAGTCCATGAAATTATTGTCGAGTTAAATGAATCGAACATGTCCAAACCTTTCTTCAGTCGATGCTAAGCTGCCAAACTGTTCGAATTAGTTGACCGAAGGGAAAGTAATATAATATTTGCAGATAAGGAGCTATCTGTTATAAGCATATAGACGTTGAAGTAGCCATATTTTGCCTTTAAAGCTGTTATCCTTTCTGACGACGAATTCGCCTGGCAACTGCATCGAATACATAAATACAGACGCTCGAACTTTTCCATTTTCAGACCTGACGAACGATTAATAATGTAATAATTGTCTTCTCTTCACCGAGCACTGAATAGCACGATGATTAATTACTTTCCAGCATTATAATACATAGCTACGATGGAAACACATTGTGCCGGAAAGGTGAAAAGATCAAAGGCGGATTTCAATCCGATGCAAAATCAATAAGTAACGCAGAATCAGGATAACCGCGTAAATAAAACGCGAGCCCTTCCAGCAATCTACCTGAAGCAGAAAACCTTCCATTTCAGCTTCTGCCAACGAACGTGTATAACAATTATGTCTCCGAGTATAAACAACGCAGAGACGGGGAACCTTTCCTACCCCTATCCCTCTAAAAACGAACAAGCCTCGCACTTCGCATTGTTCCCTCCTTGCCTTTTCACCTGACAAACAATCGATGCGTAACAAAATGTTCCCCTTGCTCGTGCCAGCCGACGAATAGGTCTCTGAACGACCCCGTAACTCGAAGCCTTCCCATGAATGGCGACCTCTCCCTACGAAAGTTATACATCAAAAACTCCATCGCAGACGGACAAGTTTTAACGCACGGAACAGAAAAGTTTCGAAGGCCGTTGCCTGAAGGGCCATTTCCTGGTAGACTCAAGGACTAGCCGCCTGCAATATAGACCCTACACCGGTCGCTATAGACCCTATATCCCGCGTACGACCCCGCACACTCGAACCCTATTCTCAAAGGAGATGCGCGCGACCCGACGTAACCGCATAAACATATTTGTTGGACGACGCTGTCGCCGTTGGCCATAATATTCTTGCGTTGCCGAGTCCAGGATTAACTTTGCAGCCGGTAATCCTCGAACCGGTCGCGTCTCCAAGCGGAAACGGAGTTCGGAACGGCGACGTCTCGAGAAGAGTCGTCTCGAGACGCGGCTCTCCCTCTCTCTCTCTTTCTCCTCTCCCTGGGGAAGCTACGATTTTCTCAGTTTTATTTGGTCTCAAAACACTCTTCGGCGAGCCGGCTCGTCCTCTTTGCATTTCCATCGAGCTGCGAACCAACCCTTTTTCTCCCTCCTGCCGAGCATCTCGCCCCTCTAGCCAGGCCGGTCTGTCGGTCCGCCGCGGCGTGCCGGCTGGTTCCGAGAGGTAACAAGTCACACGTCACTCGTGTATCTCCGTTTGGGTCCCGAATTTATGTATCTCGGCGAGTTTGGCGAGCTTTCGCCGCGCTGCCGCTGTCCCACGGGATACGGGATTTTTCGTAACCATCCCCGTGAACGGCAAATGGAGCGCGCGCGAGCCTGCTCGCGCGCGCTGGCTGCATCCGTGAAATCGGAGCGTGACATTGCTTCCGTCGGCGCTATTGACCCCTTTCACGCCGACTATTTTTTACTATGATCGATTGCCCACCGTAAAGTGTTTTCAACTACCTTCTGAAAGCGGCAATAAAAAGGTATAGTCGAACGGAGGAATTCACGTACAACTGGAAAATATCCAGCAAATATTTGGAATACTGTGATCTAACTGTGTGTGTGTGTGTGTGTGCTTTTGTACGTTGATCCGAAAAATAATGGTAGCAAATCGTGGAGTTCGTGATTCTGTGAATAGGTGGAAAAATACGCACATTTCTAGATAATATAAAGTAAGAAAAACTGAGCATTCTTAGAAGTTATAACAACCGTGTTATAATTGTTCAAAGACCACCCTATTAAACCATTAATCATGGAAATTAAACTTAATTTTATTTTACATCTTTCAAAATTCAAATTATATATACATTTTAGACACTTTCAGATATATTAGGTGAGAAACTATGAAACGGACGTTTTTGTCTAGTCTGTGTTTATCTGCGGCGCCCTTTTCATAGTTTCCAACCTAATGCAATTGCAATTATTCTTGAAAGAAAAGTACGTGAAATTAATGAATTTCGTAAAAGGACGCGGTAAAGATAAATTGTATAATATATAAATCTAGCAAAGGAGCGTTTACAAATATTGGTTACCATAAAGTGAAACACAATTTAACGCCATTCGTCTATTATATTCAAGTACCAAGAACGTGTGCAATGAGTGATATAACCTTGGCAAGAAAGAAATTGGCAAAAATGACAAAGAAAAATGGGTTTATTCATATACATGATTCACGCTCGAACGAGAACCTCCGTCCATAGAATTTTTAAATTCCGGAAAATCTTATTCGGGAACGGTGCGGACAACGAGTTCGCGGAAAGAATGATTGCATCTTATTATAAAACAGCTTTCACAGCTTCTGTTTTACTATTCCAGCTATTTCAACTTCAACACGAAAGAACAATAGGCGCCTGTAATCGCGAATATAAAAAAAGATTGCAGTTCTTTACTATGTCGCGAAAGTTTATGGTTTAATCTGAATACGGGCATCTCAAATTTCTTTAAAACCTAGTGTCCGTTGCTATGACAATCGACACAGTCTGTGTGAACATCTTCGTGGAGAAGGTCAGTTTCATTCGAGATTTCGTCCCTATAACTTCACCGTTCTTTAAAAAGTATTTGAAATTACTTAATAACTTCTCCGTATTTGAAATTAATCGGCCCTTTTCAGGGCCACACAAAATAACGCTGGAAACTTCGGACATGTGTTAATTGTTGAATAATTCGTGATCAGTGTGAAATAATAGTGCAGTGAAAGTGAAAACGAAAGTGAAAGTTAGTGTAATCTGTGCCGTTCTACATACGTGGATTACATACGTGGATTAAAACTTTTGGATTACAACATTTACAACTGCATTGGTAAGTTTTTCATTAATAACATTTGTGAAATTCATGAAATTCTTATTTGATGATCGAACGCGGCTCAGAGGCGATACGTGGCCGTGGCTCCTGTCACCGAGACGGGCTTGAGTCGTCCCTGAATCGTTCGCGCTCATGTGCGCAGCAGCACGAAAACTCGTCGGTGCGCAGCCAACTTTAATTGTTAATAACTCGTTAACAAAGCCGCGGATTGCATTTCGGCAAACGAAAAAGTTACTTGAAATAGCCTCAGCTACCCCCCATTTCCCGGAGTTACAATAATTGAGAAACACCCTGTATACGGGATTTTCGCGAAAGTGGGTCGATAAAATCCAGACACGTTAACGCGGGCGAAACGGACGGAACCGTAATTAACCGAGAAATTACATAATACCGGGAGCGATTAAAATTACTCGCGGATCGCATTTACATCTGGAGGGTATTTACGAATGACGGAAACGGGCGGACCGCGAATCGCTTCAGAAAGCAAATACCGATTGACGCAACTTGGAACCGTTTATGACGAATTCGTCATGCCCGCGTATCATTTCCAATTGCCCGACATCCGCGTAATTTAAACATTTAATCGTTTAAACGATCCTGTTATTTTTCAACCGATTAATTTATATAATAGTGAATGAGAAATTATTACTGCCTTAACAGAACACTGTTATGCGATGCGAATTACTTATAAATATTTGACTTTTATTAATCGGGTAGGAAAATATTTTCTGTATAATTTTTTAATCATTTAACGTAAATGATTCATCTATATAATAATCAAGAATTTCCTATTGTATTTACTATTATATGAGCAGAAATTACTCATGTTGGTCCCTCATTTCATAGTTATCAATTTTACTTTTAATAAAATTAATTAACGCTCAAAGTTACATAATAAAATAATAATTATGCTTCTCGCGAAGAACAGGTGACATTAAAATTGCAACTAATGAAGTGCCATCAATATTATTATCGAAATTAGTTCGGTGGATATTAAAATTTATTCGAAGCAAGCATTAGTATAAAAAACGGACACTATAGCAACCGTCTTGATAGTTATTCGAAACACGAAATATTCATGTTTTACAATAATTATATTAAATTCATTGTACTTACGATTTTTAAATCGAGACGAAAGAAACGTCTATTTCATTACATAATGCATACAATTACTTCGACTTCTTTGTTTCAATTAATTCATTATAACAGGCAGCGACGCAGTTGTCAAGCGTTACAGTTCCAGAGAAAGCTTTCCAAAAAGTCGTGAATTATTGTTACGTTCGCATGAAAAACAGTTAATTGAAACATAAATTTATCATTATTACCGAGGTATATTCAAGAATCACGTTGGAAGCCATAAACGACCGAAGACATCGCGGAGTCATAAATTTGAGCAGGCTCGCTGCTCCAGCTAATATTTCTCTGTCAAGATATCCCGGGCATTATCATTCGTCTTGGCGAAATATGCATTTATTTTGATAAACAATATAAATCAGATATAACTACGTAAAACGAAAACCAGCGATTAATAACGCGAGCAGTGTACGGCGCAACATATGCTTTAGAATGTGATTAGTATAGTAAAGTCTTGACCTGGCGGTTTAAGTATTGAATAATTCAACTAAATTATAGTAAAAATATAATTTAAACAATTATGTAAACAATTAAATGCCTCACTGTTTCTTACTTTGACGGTCATCTACCGAAATACCGTTATTCACATTTTAATAGTTAAACCCTTTGCGGTCATATGTCTACTCTCAGCCACCAAAGCAATTTATTTATCTTTTCTCATCTTTTTTATTTTTACATAAAATTAAAACATATTACTGTGTTACATACGTCTGAACATTAAAACGGAGTTAATAAATGTTGTTTTTCCTTCTTTTATCATTGTTATCTTATTACTGTCCAGTGAAAGAAAATTAATTACGACCAGCATGACTTATGTATAAATTTAATACGACCGAAAAGGGTTAATTAAATTATATCTATATTTATAAGACATGAATTGAGACTTACACTTTGTTAAAAAGAAATTAATATTTTCAATTGCACGGAGCTAAATTTTGTTAGATTTCAAAACAATTTGAGGTCACAGTAGTTGTGGGTTTACAGTAAAGGTAGAAACGTACTATTGGCAGATCACGTGGGCTCGTGTGACATTCGGACAATTATTTAAAATCTGTTATAAACAGATTACTGTCATGTCACAGCGTTCATGTACCGTCACTCATAGACGGACGTCGCGTACTGCTTTCCTATAGTTTCGGGTGATTTCAGGCGGCATTACCGTGTCTCTACCTTAACTGACACATATTGCGCAACGCATTCGACAGGGATTTCACGGCGATCAAAAGCACACACGCACAAATCAATCACTCCAAGAAGCCGGTAATAAATTTGAATGGTAGCGAAGGAGCTGGAGGGGAGGAAAAAGGGCATTAAAAATTCGACCCAGATATGTTTCATCCGTGTTTGTTGTTCCCTTTTCTCGAGCGCCGCGACAGAACGTTCCTCCGGGTGGCGAAACGCGCGCGGCTCCACGGCCGCTCGTATATTACGGATTTTCGCGCGCGGTGCGTTTGCACACACAGATACGCGACCGACACGATCGTTAAACGAAAGTGATTATCGATCTGGCTGGCCCCGGTGCGGTATCGGCGTCGAGGAACTCGGGTAACGAATTCTGGGATACAACACGCAGCGTGTGTATTTTTTTCGGGGCTGGTCTCTCTCTCTCTCTCTCTCTCCCTCTCTCTCTCTCTCTCTCTCTCTGTCTCGCCGGCTTCGTCCGCGCCGCTCCTGCCCTAACACACTCCCCACTCCCCCACCGATCTGCCCACACCCCCGTTCTCGCCGACACCCCCGCCGCCGTCCCTGAAGCCCGCCCCCCCTTTTTGCTATCCAACGGACCGCGTCTAAATCAATTTTTATGCAAATAAGGGCGCATCCGCGCGCGGGCTTCCCGGAACCCGAGGATTTTTCGTTCATTGATTTACACCCGTTTACACACGTTTAAAGCCGTGCCCGTTGAATCCGTTGATTTTTCACCGCCGGATTTTCCGCACGGGGATTCCCGCCGTCATTCGCCCGCTCGTTACCCGTATACGTATCGTTCAACCCCACGGAAAGGTATTGATTTAATTTCGACAAATACCCCGTCGACGCCTTTCACCGCCGCTCGAACGACTGATTTATCTGCTTCCCTTTTCACGACTTTTTATCTCGGCGTAACGCTCGCTTCTACTTGGCCGAAAGTTTTATTTCATCTAATTGCTACGGAACAGGGCTCGCGATACACAGCTATCACTTGGCGTAGGAAGAAATTCTGGTAGCAATTACCGTCCTTCGAGGCAGAGAATTTCTAAACCTGTAGTGTTTACAACCGTTAAACGCGAAGAATCGGTTTCAATTTGATGCAAATGAGTTCCTAAAAGATCGTCAGTTACTGTTAACTATAGTAACGTAATAAGTGGGAGTGTGCTGTGACTTTGAAAACAGTATTTAAGGCAACGAAAAGTTTTAATTGAGGGAAGAAAAATTTTTAACAGTGATATTGATCATTTATAAAGAAATTATAGTGGAATTCTTAATTTCACGTCTTATAAATTCTACCTGACTCGATATTTTGATTTTTAAGAATTGTATATTCGCATTGGAACTTGATGACAAAAACTTCTTTGAAAAAATATTCTATAATTATTGATGTAAATGTTAGGTTGGAAACTATGAAACGGGCGCCGTAGCTGAACACAGACTAAACAAAAACGGTCGTTTCATAGTTTGCAACCTGATGGAACCTATTAGAAAGTAAAATATCTTTCATTTCTGTGAGAAATGTTTGTAGCGAATTATATATTGACCTTGACTGGAAAAATAGCACAGAGAAAAGCGTAGTACCGATTTTCAACAATCCGCACGTGTCAACACCCTTGCCGAAGTAGGGTAAACGCATTTACCTTATTGGCAGAAATGATCCCTTCCTATTAGCCGCAATTTCCACGAAACGAGGGACTCGAGCCTGGCGGGTTGTAAACAAACAACGTCACGTCACCCGTTACCGCCTCGCTCTCCCCCGATCTTCTAGCCTCTTTCATTACAGTGGGAAACCGATTCCCAATAGAAGTGGGTTTCGGGAGATGATAGACAAATATCCCATGCCCCTCGACAGAAATTCTGTCATATTTTTAACAAGCGACAGAAGGATAGACAATAGCAGGTTGTCACAATATAGTTGGAACAAAATTTTTCCTGCAAGGTATTCTTTTCGGTCAAAAAATATATTGAGTAACTTGATATTTATATTCTTGTGTTAACTTAATATTTATATACTTGTGGTTACTTAATATTTATATACCTGTAATTACTCAATATTTATATACTTGTGTTTACTTAATATTTATACAGTTGTGTAATAGTTTAGAAGAAGATGATTAACATATTATCAAAAGCGATAACACTTTTACCAAAATTTAACCAATTATTTACATTACGATACCATAACAAATTCTTCTGAAATTATTATGTAAAACAGAATTCGAATAAAAAGATGACAACTTAATTCTTTACATTTCCTTTTTCTAAACGAAAAAATGTAGTGTTAGTTAGTAAAACACGCACTGGTAACAATAATAATGTAATGTTTAAGAATTCGTTTGCAATATATTTTCAAACGATTTACTAACAATGATTGATAATAATAGCGAACGAAGTGTAAACGCGATAGCATAGTTTGAAGGAGTCAAACCGTTCGAAATTCATCGACAAATGGAAGTTTAGTACAATAATGGACGTCTGTCGCTGTAATAAGTGAACAAGTGGACTAGAAAGTTCCTAACGACGTTGCAAGTTCTTTCGGAAGTTTTCCAGCTTCGAGGGTGCAAGATACGGCAGAATATTTTTGTTTGGAAACCTTTACACACTTCCGTGTACTGAAACGTTTGTAATAAACAGAACGGAGAGTGGTATATAAAATAGTATTACATAATATTTTATTTAAATCATTTTTGTATTTTCGAGGTTGAGATCGAAGAGTTGTTTTTAGTATCGCACGTTCCAGCATTTCTAACACCCATTATATATATTTAAAAAATTATATATTATTTAAGCAATTTTATAATTTCTGGATTTCGAAAACTCATCTTGTATTAAAAAAGCGAATTCTATAGATTGATAATATGAATGAATAAAATACAAAATAGTAAAAAGATTAAATGTATTTAAGAGTATTATTATCATTTTCAACCCAATTGAAGCCTACCTCCGTTCAATTCTGATCAAATTGTAATTTTCTTTAGTGAAGCAACGTTATCAGACATCGCAGAAGGGAATAAAATAATAAAGTATATTCTACCATCTACGTTGTTATCATTCCATCAACGAAGCTACCTTCTTCTTGCATCGATCATTTTCCCATCCACGTTTATAACGCACGCATTATAGTATGCAACAACATTCGCAATTAACCGGAAACAACGACCCCTGTTGTCTGCCGCCAAGACGATCCCCGCAACAATTTCGGTAAAAAGCCTTACTAAACAAAATGTGAACCGCGAACACCCGTGGAGGATCCGCAATTTAGCTGTCCGTCGAACACGCGTCAACTACGAGAGACCGTGTACAGCCCCCCGTTCCGTCGATACTCCGCCTAAGCAAACTTGTTAGTAACCGTCAACAAACATTTAATTATTGCGAATCCCCACAGGTCTATTACATCGCAACGATCCCCCCGTTTCGGATTCGCACGAATAGACGATCGCTCGGAACCATCGCCGTACAATCCCTATCAAAACGAGACCCAAATCCGGCCAGAGATTCAGTCAATATTTATATTATATAACATAAAAAATACAATATAATGACATCATTATATAATATAAAGTATATAATATAATAAAATTTGTCGGGTCGCGAGCGGCCAATGCAGTTGTGTTTATGACGGCCCCCAGGTAGATTTTTTATAACACCGCGTCGATATTTTTCTGGCCTTCGACAACCGATACCAGATGTGGCCATGAGCAGGGGTACGGCCAGCGACAGCTACGCTAAAGACAATGAAAATCTGAGAATTCCCAGATTTCTGCTGTCCCCTCTTCTTGGACATCTTTCTAATATTCATTGGTTTTAACATAATTTAAGTAGCCAATGAAATACCAATTCCACCCACGCCATTTACATAGGAAGGCGTAATCGGAGGATGAGAAGCGTACCTACTTCACTTTCCACTTTGCACTCGGTAACTTCTCATCTAGTCCGACAACCGACATTTTCTACATAGTGTTATAGTTGTGATAAGTTGTTCGTCTCTTTATTATTAAACCTTGTTTAAATACGGCACCTTGTTCCATCACAGTTCTTTCTAATACATCCTCAACATATTAATTTATCGCGAAGTAGGCGCGTTATTTAATCATCATCAACTACGGCCGACGCTGTAACGCACCGCGCAACAAAATTATTACAAAATATAAATGATAATAAAGAATACGAAAAAGAGGTTCCCGAGGTCATTTAAAATAATTTTTCCCTCGGCGAAATTGCAATCCGCGGCTCCGTTTCCGAATTATTGACGAAAAACACTGACCAACGAGAAGCGAGATCAGCGTCACGGCGGAGCTAATATCCCCTCGCGCTAGCCGTACTGCGCCCCCATTGGTCAGTGTTTTTCATTAATAACTTCTAAACGATGCCTCGCAGAAAATTTTCGTAAAGGAAAAAGTTTCTTCGCATTCTCTCAGGAACCATTTTCCAAACGCACTTTGAACTGTGAATCGCGCGTTCCTAAGACGCTGCGTTGCCGCATGGTTCAAAATGATCGACTGCTTCTCGAGCATAGCTCGTACGCGTCTCACGTTCCTGCACTCTTTCTCGCGGCTAGCTACTTGGCTGTCTCTCCTGCTCGACTCTTCCCGGTTACCCCACCTGCCGCTTATTGAAACCAGAATATATTGCCAGGTTCCGCGGCCGAATAGCCAGCCCTGCTCCGCTGACCGGCGCTCTATCGTAAAACGATTACTATACCTCAGGCCGGGGCCCGTGTACAATGGCTTTTGTTATAATGGAACGTTTGTTTCGCGCATTCGACCGGCGGCGGCGGCGGCGGCAGTGCAGGCAATGGAGGGGAGGAACTTGGATTTTTCGCCAGCCATAATTCATCGCGGCCCACGCGGGATTCTTTTAAAGGGGAGATCTACGGTCAGCCTGCCGCCGCCGCCGCTGCTCGCGCTGCTGCCTCGGACCGCTCCATCGGCGTTACACAATTTGTTGCGGATCGCTTTTTCGTTCCGCGCGGGACCCGCCGGCGGGTAGCGGCCGCGATTTATGGCTGCGTTTGACTGGCTTCCTAATGAATATCGGGATTTGATGCCGGCCGCGGCGCGACGGTAGAACGGTCGCGTGGTGCTGGGGCAACCACCGGTGTGGCGGGAGGATGGCTCTCCCGATGCATTCAATTGATCGTCAGTTTTTTTTTTCGGGAATTAAAAAATATTTGCACTGCCCGGTTCGGCTCTACACGGTGACCGCTCGGTAACTAACCATTCTAGATACTCGTCAGGAAACGGTAATTACTCGACGACCAATCATGCGTCCCCTATCGCCGTAACACGTTCGTATGCCTTTCACTGCGGCCGTATAGGGTGTGTCCGGTGAATGAAAACTGCACGCTTGTTAAAAGAATCGTTGTTTCATCCGCTGAATGATATTACGGTAAGGGAGCCGTGTCACCTGCTATTCTCGTGCATCTCTGAACATAATTGTAGGTGTCTTTGAGTATTGTAACTTCTTTTCAAAGTGTAATCACATTTGCTATGTGATTAGTGTGAAACTATATTTGCTAGACTTAGATTAATTGTTCATAATAATACAGGAAATGTTCATTCACTAATGTTTACTCATTTGATAAAGTATTCTATGAATCGAGATGCAACTTATTATTAAGATATTCTGTGTCCTTTTGAATTTGTTACTACAGTTAAAATTTTCGAGAACCTTGAATCGAGACCACCGTAAAGGTGTTTAAAAAGTCGAACACTATTGAGTCCAGGCGAGATATATTTATACCGTTATCTATACAAATATTTCCCATCAGCGAGCAGAGTAAACCGACTTGAGACAACATCTTAGACATATTTATTCAATCTTCAGTATCTGTTAGAACAGTGGACATTGAGTCAAGTGTTATATAAATATAATTCTCTTCTTTTAAATGTGGACTCATGACAAACATAAATTTTCTTTTTCCTTCAAAAAATTCTTACAATCGCAAAGATTTTAATCATTGCGATAGCAGTATGTAATAATGTTATGAAAAAGGATTCAATACCAACGACAGAACGTTTATTAAAATATCGAAAGTAGCATCGAGATTACGTGAAACAATTGCTTGAGAATAAAACTAATTATTACCACACATTATTACTACACAGAGATATAAAACTACTACATTGGAATCTAAGATATACATCTGTATAAAAGAGTACATACATAAAGTTATATACTCTATATGCTATATAAAAATAATTTATTCACAAAGTTGTTATTGCGAAAGACGTTTCACTGTAAACTCGATATAATTTCATTGATCTTCAGTTGATCTGTATTCGGTTCGCAGTTCCTGAATAACAAATGTATTTTTCGAGCGAAGAAATTAGATTATTCAACCCCGGAGAACTTTGCGAGTTCTCTACAGGAAATGACGTTTCACGGTTACTTTAGAAACGTGTTACAGCAATTTCGGGACTCGAGCAGATGAAAATACCGTACGGTTCTCGAAGCCTTTAACAACAGAGGATTGGATCTCCTCTTGGAAACTCTCCAAGACTCGCAACACATTATTTCCCTGCCTCGCAGCACGCGAGAGAGCGGGGACCAGGAGAAAGCGAGAGAAAGAGAAAGACAGAGACAGAGAGAGACAGAGAAAGAGACAGCGAAAGATTGAGAGAGACAGAGAAAGAGAGAGAGAGAGAGAGAGAGAGAGGGAGACGGAGAAAAAGGTAGAGAAAGAGAGAGAGAGAGAGACAGAGAAAGAGAAAAGGAGAGAGATTGTGGGAGGGAGAGAGGAAGTGAGAGAGGAGGAGAGTTCGCCTGCAAGGACGTGTCACGTTCGTAGCTGTACAATCATTACAAAGGAACCGGGATCTAGCTTTCCATTGAACCTAGTGATTTGTGTCTCGCGTGAAGTCGCATGATGAATGATCTTGGCTCATCCTGCGGTGTCTGGATTTACATGGGCGCAGAATACCTACAAATTAGCATCGTTTTACGTTATTCAACTCAGAATTATCATTTCAGCTCTCGACGAATTACATTCAATGAAACAACTCACACTGGAGGAACTTATTTCAAACTGATAAGATATGGACAATGAGAATGTTATAGACTGATATTGTGATTCTCTATGTCTGTTAATCTGACAGGACATGTGTAGAGACTCAGTGGACTTCCGCCATTACGTATTTACATATATTATATTAATTATAATAGTTACAATAGTTTATAACAGCATATTATAATGGTTTTAATAAGAAGACATAGAACATATATATTTATTTCTTAGAGAGGATTTATTAGCCCTCCACGTAGGTACTTTTGTTTAAGAAGTTTACGCGTGGACGGTCGGGTGGACGCCTTGCACTATGAAAATTAGTTAAAGCCAAAAGAAAAATTGGATTCTTCTATTATCAAAATGTAGGGACGAAAAGCAATGAAACCATACAAAATAGTTAAGATTACAAGAAGATTAACATCAATTCTGTCTGCGTTTTATCGATCACACTAGGTGCAGTTACTTTTGACAAGTAATTCTAGAATAATTCTAAAGTGTACGAAATTTATGTATATGGTTCATAAACATTTTAATCTATATCGTAGAAGTATTTATGTTGTAAGTCGTAAAATTGCCATTTCTTTATGACGTGTACGCAGCCAAGACTTTAAGATCGTATCTTGCCCTCTGTCACTGTATATGATTCTCGTCATATACATTAACGTCTCGATAAATTCCGAATACAGTTTTACGTCTCCATAAAGCTGTACACGTACACTGGTACAATTATTCCAACACTTGGAATAATAAACATATCAAAACTAAATATATAAAAATAATAAAAATATATAAAAACTAAATATACAAAAGTGATAAAAATATACAAAAATGCTCTGACTTTTGACCCTTTTCTCCGAGCCTATAATAAAAATTGAAACAGTATTGGTGCTTCGCGATACGCGTGGATCTAAATGTCGCCATAAAAGATCCAAGAATCGTCGCGGAGGGAGGCGAAAGTAAATTAGCAAACCTAATTGAAAAATCCTGCAACGGGGCGCAGCCGGCCGGAACAATCTAGAGGAATTTAACTGTGAACCAATTTCGTCCTCTTCCAGTCAGTTACGTAACAAGCGTCGCGTCAAGCACCGGGCTCCGGTTAAGTATCGCCGGAGAAGAGACATCTCCCCCTGGCAATCAAACTTTTATCGAGTCAACCTATATTCCAAAGAGGAACGTCTCTCATTCCCAAGACATCCGCGAACTGCTAATCCCGATCCCGCGTACAAACCGAATTGATTCGTCGTCCCGCAGCGCGAGGCCCGGGCAGCGCTACCCCCCCGTCATCGAGTTTCCAGGCGGTTCCGGCGGGAACGTCTTAGGTTCCTCCCGATCGGTCGGGAGGCTACTGCCTGGCCCAGTCATCCAGACGCCGTAACGCAATTACGGTCGTTTACGGTTTTGTCACGGCCATTCATCCAGGGATTGCAGAGCAATGAGTTGACGAGCACACCGCGTATTCGTAGCCCGGCAATGATTTCTCATGGGAGGGCTGCGCCACGACGACAGCTCTCTTTCCTTCTCCGCCCGTACGACCGGGCTCACGGTTTCCGCAGGGACCGCGCGCACCAAGCCGAATTCACTCAGAACCACTGTGTTTCTGCATACCGCCTCTCTCTTTCTCTCCTTCTCTTCCTTCTCTTCGTTTCGATGTATGTGTCTCTGTGTCTGTATGTGTCTCTATGTCTATATGTGTCTCTATGTCTATATGTGTCTCTATGTCTGTCTCTGCATCTCCATGTCTGCCTGTGTGCGCGTGTTCGCGCGCCGTGAGGATTGCGGCGCTTTGCTTGTCGAATTAATATCGAAGGCGAAAGAACGAGAGAAAAGGCGGGCCTCGATTATAATGATCCGGTACGCGCCGGTCTGCTCGGGCGAGCGAAAACCCTTTTAACTCGCGATTGGGAAAAATCCTGACGGGGCGGCTCGCGGAACCTCTTCGCCGTGGCGTCGCGCCGTTTGCCTCGCGGTCGCCTATCTCGCGATTAATATCCGTGCGAACGCAGAAACCCGTAAAATGGGAGGAAGAAGGGCACCTCGCGACGACTCTTTTTCCCTTTTCAACGAAGAAACCCGGTATCTCGAGTATCTGCGGGCGTCGCAGATACTCGACGTTCGCGTGTGGACGCGTGTCGTCCTCGGGCTCCTGTGTGCGAACCGAGTATTGGATTTCTGTGTTTTATATCCGCGTATTGGCGGATAGGTATCTTGAGGAACAACGTTTCCCGATGACCTTCTGACGGTGAATGCGGGGCAGCACACCTGGATATGTGGCGTAAATTACTTGTGCGGGGAAATGTTCCGAATGAGAGGTAGGGAATCGGGAATATGGTGATATAATTCGTTCTTTTATATTTATTATTGTGTATTGCTATTTATGTTTTATATTCATTATTGTATATTGCTATTTATGTTTTATGTTCGTTATTGTATAATGCTCTTACTGGTAAGAGTATGTAAAACTAAGTAAAAGACGATAAGATATTTATTAACTTATGTTCAATGTAAAGATATTTGAAATGCTATTAGCACTTATTCGTAGACAACGTAAGTGTCTTCATACATCAAATGCTAATAACTGTTAAAATAAAAATTCTCAAAGTCGATTGTAAGAAATAGAAATTCAATATAAATATGCTACCTCTTTTAATCATTTCTACAAATTAAAAATAGTGTTGCAATGTAATTAAATTTTTCACACGTTTTCACAATTTTATATTTCGATTACTAACTTTATATTTCGATTACTAACTTTATATTTCGATTATTGATATAAATGTAGTCCTTTCCACTGTATTAAAAACGTTTTCATTGGATATCGTAAACGTACAAATTCGTTATTTAACTGTTGATAAATATAATAAATGTGTACTTTCTGTGCCGTGGTAGAGACGAAATAAGCGAATTTATCAGGGCGTGACAATGCGGTTGACAAGCAGCGATCGAAAACCGCTCAAGATAGATTAAAGGGAGATTCCAGATAAAGGGAGCAGGTTTCGTGGTAAAGTAATTCCCATTCTAGCAATAAGAGGTCTCGATAACGACGTAATTTTGCGGGCATCGTTCGGGCCACCATGCTATAGGAATGGAATCGCACAGCGGCGCCATTGTGCCTCACGAGTTAAGCTTTAAATCGCGTGCTCCAATATCGTGGATTTCTTAACGATTATGAAAAATATCTAGACGGAACTACATAATTCGTTTTCTAGGTCAGTTTCTTCGAGAGAACAATTAAACAACGAGAGCGCTCACAAAAATATGTATTTTAGAATCGCTTGTAATCTCGGCGAAATGGATAACTGGATTTGACAAGTCATATTTAACGACAAAAGTTGACAAATATGTTAGACGGATGCATATTTGTAGACGCAATAAATATTTTTAATATTGGATAAAAATTATTATTCTATTAATGAAAATATTATTTTTCAATCTCACTCTTTAATTTTTTACTTTTATTTTATTCTTGTATATTTTCATTCATTTATTTTATTTTTTCTATTTATAGTACACGCTAAATAGAATACTATTGCAATATAAACTGTCTAAAATGTCTTATGCGTTACGATAATATATAGTTTTAATTTAATAAGACGTATATTTATGGAAATATCGAATTTTACACAAACGTTAAAGACATGTAAAATTTCTTCGCTTTTATTGGCAAGTGTACAATATCATTGCATAATAATCGTTCTCCCTAAGTTTTACAACATCTTTAATTTCCTTTTCAATTTTCCTACTTGAAACAAAAACCTCTTCGCTTTGTACTAAAATTTACGAGTACTTGATTAATCGTCTCATCGTTAACCATTTTTAAAACTAACGACTGCGAACTTCCTTCCGTGTTAATAATATGAATCTTTTGTTTTCGATGGAATAAAAGGTGAAAGCTTTAATAACGACTGAAGTTCTTTTGTCCGAGCACTACTTTAAAGAACATTCGGACAACAACAGAACGAGCACGCTTCTTTTTATCCTAATTGCATCGTTCGGAAAAGTGGAAAATTGGTCTACATCGCTAAAATCAGCGCATGTATGAACATATGACGTAAGTGGGTTAAACAACCACTTTCTTGCCGTATGGAAAAGAAACAAAGGAGATGAATGGTAGAGGAAAGATCAGAAACCAGACGTTACAAAATACCTGTAGAATAATGTTCACTGCACACTATAGTCACATTATCCGTATACACAATAGTATAGAAAGGAGAGAAGAATAACTCGAAAGAGTCATTACTATAGATTTTTATCATAAATTTAAATTATAATTGATTTCAATAGAAATTTAAGTTACTACAGAATTTCATAGAAATCTAAATAGATGTTATATTAATTAGATTTTAAGGAATAAATAAATTTGAGAAAGTAAGGGATGGATAGTTAACCCCTTGCACTATAATAACGAGTCAGACTCGTGATGAAGATTCCATGTACGACCTACTAAATATGGAAATATTATTAATTTCTTCTAAATCGAAATCAAATTGAATTTTTCTATTATCAAAGTCTAGGAACGGAAGTAAATAAAGGCAATAGAAGAAATAAAAATTACCTTATCCTATTAAGGAAAATATTAAGGACAAATAAGTGCTAATCAACGCAACGAAAAAGAAGTCGTAGTGCAAGGGGTTAAGATTGATGAACGTTAGATCAGCTGTAATTTGAAGCAGCTAATAAGAATTAAATAGAAAAGTAGGCAAAGCTTAAATACAACTGTGATAGAGTAATTAAATAGGTGTTGCTATGTATAAAGTGTCAAGCACTGATTCGACATTCCAATTCATTGTGAATTGACCCCAGGTGTCAAGATATTTGCAAGCAATACTGTCGACAACGTTGCTGAACGTCGAGAAAGAGTTGACCCGAACGCATCAACTTGTTTGTTAGCTATTTAAATGACAATTTTTCACGACTGTCAGAAGCAGCAGAGAATCGGAGGGCAAAGCTCCGCGGCGCCGAGAATCAATAAGCCGTAGAACGGGGACAATTTCAGCGACGTTTTCGCGCAACGGTCTCTTTATGCTCCGCTCCTCTTCTTATCTGACTCCGCGTTGTCCAGCGTCGCAGCGGGAGGGCCGGACAAGGGCGAAGGGCAAAGCGAGTCGCGCTCCGCCGATCCGTGTATTCCTTTTATGCGGAACGAGTAAAGTTGTCCGGCGTCTTTGTCCGCCTACGTCAGCTGTCTGCCGACCGTTTGTTCCCGGATAAATAAAAAGGAGTCTACTCGCGGAACGGTGAAGCGCCGCACGGATGAAGACGATCGTTTGTTCCGGCGACAATGGCGCGGGACCCGGTTCCCAGGGAAAGGTGAAAAACGTCCGACACATCGGTGTCTGCTCCGCGAAAACGGAGACGAACGGGGATTATGCGTCGCCAGGCTGCTTGCTTGCCCCACGGGATCGATTTCTGACGCCCACCGTCGCGACTATACCGTCGCGGAAACGATCAACGAAGATCTGTTTCTTGAAATCGAAAGACTATCGCGGTTTTCCTCATCCAATTAACTCTTTGCACTCGAATAGTGACTCCGAGGCACCATTAAAATTATTCTATCGTGTCCAAAGATAATTTTGATACCAACCAAGTTTATATTTTTATTTATTTATTTTATTTATATGTCACATAGAATGGAAAAGCTATGAGACAAAAATTTTATTTCAGATTTACAGTTGAAATGGCTTCGTGTGCAATGGGTTAATATTTTACATAAATCATCTCTTAATATCTCTTGAGCTACAAGCACACTTTTGTTAAAAAATGTCGTTTTATTAAGCACTGCTATTATTTAACGCTTAGGAAAATTTTCATATAAAGGATTGAATGTGTGCGAATTTTCGGCGCGGCGCCTCGTACAGCGAGAGAGTGTCACGGCGGACAGAGTGCACGTACCGAAAGGGTTAATAGATTTGTTATTCGAATAGCAAGTTCGCGACAACTGATTTCAAATTTCCCGATTAAATTTTCGTCAACTAGGAGAGTTGCGAAAACAACGATCGTCGTTTTCGAGGGTTAATGTATGAATCATTGAAAATGTTCTCCCGTAAGTGACATGCTCTAAATTATTGAAATATTTGAAGTTAGAACGTGGTTGAAAGAGAACAATGCGCCGGCTCCGACGGCTGAGACGGAGTTATCAAACAAATGGATGAATTAATGTTTCAAAAACAGAGCGGAATAGAGAACGTGTCCGAAAAATGGATGTTATATAGTTCTGTCCTATTTAGCCGCCAGCCGCAGCTCATTTTAAGGTATATGATATGTACTTATATAGTATATGAATGTTCTGTGTGCTAAAACAAGACGGATTGAAACGCGTTTTCCATAAAATCGCATTTTGCGAATTGGTGTCGTGATATCTGAACGATGATTCGATGCATCAAACAAACATAATTTTATCGTGTAAACTAGGATTATACTAACACCAAGTATAGTTTATTTTAGGATTAAGAATTCTCAATTTTACTGAATTTCTATATCACCTATCTATCATTTTATTAATAAATTTATTTCTGTGTTATCCTAATTAGTAATCTAAGCACTTTTACATAGATTATGGCATTATAATAATGTTAATAATAATATGAATAATTGCATACAAATTACGCTGTGTTATCTTGAAACACACTGAATCATGAATGCAAAATTTTCAAAGATTTAGCTAATAATAACCGAACAATTCTTTACCTCAAAAATTGTTTAATATCGATCGCTCACTATAGCGAAATACACTTTTACCCAGCTAATAATTTGGGAAACGGCAATTAGCTAGGAACTACTAAACCTAGGGTCTTTGAGTGTTTATTGCTCGTAAAGATGTCCAGTCTAAGGCTATAAATACCTTCCGCCCCGGTATTATAATCTAGCAGCCAATATCGTTAATGCTGAAAGTGATATTTTATTAAAGCTTAGATTTTATAGATCTGTCTCCCAAACAGTAAATCTCCATAAATTCCCATAAACTCATTATTCTGTTTGGAGAATGTAATATAGTTTCATATACGTGAACTTTGGTATTAACTGCCGGGAAATATGATCAAATGCGCAAATATGGTTGGACTAAGCAGATAGGTTATGTTATGCATTTAACACTGTTTACGATTAGAATGCAAACCCTATTACGATTTGTTTTTCTGTGAACGAAGATCAATTCAATGTTATAAAATAAGTAAATAAACTATGCAACATATGCACAATTAATCGATTTAATAATTGCAGTCTTGTTGTAGTGTTTCCTCGATTACACAATTTGCTCGCAATGATAAAAAATAGTAGAAATCATTGTTAAAGTGTCCATACGTACAGTTTACTATTATTAGTTATTTTCGACGTAATAAAAATTATAAAGAGGAAATAAAGCAATTTTTTAAAGATATTCGTACTAAATAAAAATTGTTTGCATTAATAACACGGAGCATGCCGGTTACTTTTAGAGCTCGATGAATTTATTGTTATAAAAAATGATATATAGTACATGAAATACAATTGCTTCGATTTCACGAAGCACAGATCCCTTTAGCTTGTATCACCTACACAGAATGCTACGATCGTTAAATGATCAAGAAAACCAATAAAGAGATGATTAACATTTTTATACGACAAAACAATGAACAACGCGGTGGACACAATGTCGTCCCCGGTATCTGTTCTCTGTATCGCTATACAATCGCTGCCCGCACCGGAATATCTATATGAACATCCTGTCTGAAGGGCACGGCCGCCTATTACCGTTCGTCGTCTAGACGCCTCGCAATTGACAGCGTAACTACCGATGAATAATTTATAGCTGTCTCGCGTAATAAGAGCCATTAAACTACCACGGACGGATGCGAGAAAGAAAAAAGAGCGTATATCAGCGATCGCTTTCAACGGGCGCGCGCGCGCGTATCATACGTCGAAAGGAAATTAACATCGAGCGAGAGCCCGCGATCAACGTAGAGCGGGCGCGCGCGCGCGCGCGAGCCGTTCTTCGATTACGTTATCGTCCACGGTGTCACGCGTGACTCGCCGAGCCGTGCAAATTGTTTTCGGTCGCCACACGGCCGTTGGAATAATAGAATCATCTGCGCGAGAATGGTGGCAGAATGTTCCTAGCGGTTTCTTTCATTACGGTACGCGGGATTGCGGAAGTGGTTACGTAAAAGCGTGCAGAGGGCCCCCGTCGATGGGTCGACGAGCCGCGGCGCGCGGTCCATTGTCACCGAAAGTTCTACCGATCGGTAAACAATCGCGTCGATAATATACTCCGTGCTAATTAGAGGCGAACCGCTGATCGACCAGTCTGTTAATATTTGAAGTATTAACTTTATAAACACTGTCGTTCGGCAGCAGAGTCGGTTACCCCCGGATGACCAATTACTGCGCCTTTGGCTCGTATTTCGGCATAATTAACATTATATTTGTCGAATTAGATAAATTTCGGAAAGTTTAGATTTATTGTATTTTATATATGGTATGATTGGTACTTTGTATACTCATTGATTCAGAAGATTGAAATTAAGTCATATTTTGAAAAATGTTAACTAAAGTATTGAAATGTAAGTGATACGTGTTAAAATGTTGAAATGACAGGTGAAATAAATTAGAACCTGATTAAATTATTTTAACTGTAATTAGATGTTATTAGTTAGTGGATAATATGATTGTTAAAGATTTAGCTGCGTCGATATATTCAGAAGATAAATTTTGTTACACGTTTTATCGATCACATTAGGTGTAGTCTTTTTGTTAATCGTTCTAGAATTATCCTAAAACGTGTGAAATTTATGACTATGTTACTATGTTATTTTTATTATAAGATGTAAAATTGCCATTTCCTTATGACGTGCATACACATCGCCTTGACATAACCTTAACAGGTTAATAATCCTTGTTTCTCGCAATGAAGACAATGTGCAACAACTACGCGCTCCACTGTTTAACCCTTTGCCGTACTTTAACGAGTCAGACTCGTGAATATATTGTTAATAAATATAAATATCAAATTCCTTTTTCTTCTATGAAATTAACGCGATCGAAAATATTCTGATCATAGTAATTGTAAAGAAAATGGTACGGCAAGGGGTTAAAAATTTCTATAATCCGTGTGACTCTAAAATGGCTCCGCCTGTTATGAGAGAGCCTGTACCCACCTACAGTGCAGCTGGAAATTGTTGCGTGTAATTTATCGTTTTCCTCGAGAGAGAGGCGATTTCTTTCGCAACAGGAACCGTTTTTGTATTAACAACGCCGGGCAACGTGAAATATGGTCCGGGTGAAATCTCGGCGGAACGGGGGAAACTCACGCAAGAAAATCCTGGCCACATCATTAGGAAGTGTATGATTTGTGCTTGCGGTAATAGTGGCGGCCATTACGGGGCGAACTGTACATTGTAAATCATCGATTGCCTTTCCTCTTCTCTATTAGAATTTCAACACAAACGCAATTGGTTGAACGGCGGCGTGTGATAAAGTGCATCGACTGCGATCCACACTTCGAAGTTTGATCCGTTAACAAAGGTTTAACCATTTAATATTATAGCGTGCCGCCGTTAAACCGAAGATAAATGAACTGCGAATTTGATAGCATATGCCTGCTCCATGCATCAAACACGGTCTTGGTGACAGGTATCAATACGGTAATTACTACATCCGTGTCTCGATGGTTTACGTCGAACCAACTTGGAAGTCAAAACCATAATTTTCAGTAATATTTCAGGAATTTAATAAAAATTTGAGAGTTTGAAATTGTGTACCTTTAGGCATAGAATTAAACATAGATTTCTCTAACCCGTCTCCCACAACTTTATAGAATATTAAAAAATTAAGAAATTATCTATAAAAATAGATTCTATTATAAATTCTTACAAGAAAAAGTGCAAAAATAATATTTATAAAAGCTAGTTTACAATTTGTCTAACTTGTGTATCTTGTTCCACTGTTCTTGTTTTATGAGACGACAAATTGATTTTCCTGATCCTACAGACACGCCACTGCGACATTTATTTGCTATCGCAACATGACGCTCAACAGTGATTACATATTGACATTAGTAAAATTGTTATCAGATTGATTGTATCCTTACTTTTATAATGGAATGCACAATCGCATCAACTATATTCTTTATTAATAGTATTCATTTTATCAATCCGCTTTTATCAACCAGAATAGTGGAACTATAAAGTGTTCCCTGTATGAATAATTAATTGACAAATGTGAATACAAACGATACAGATATAGCTCTATTTTTAATTTTTGTATGTAATTTATTGTATGCAATCTTAATTTTTGTATGTAAACCAAAATTGGCGTGTTCTTTTACTAGTCATTCTTGAGAAAAATATTTCTTATCGCTGGACAATCATTTAACTTAGTCATGTCAGCCTCGTGACGAGGATGACAACACGTAAAAAGCGGAGTCAGCACTAATAATTAGATTTTCATTCATTCATTCATAATTAGACCACCTTTTAATTTCCAAGAAGCATTTCACAATTACTTCAAGTGATGATTTCAAACGTTTATAAAATAAAGTAACATATTATTTGAAATGACACGTCAAATAATTTTATCTCAAAAATGATCACATTGAAAATAATTGAGAAATAAGAAACAATGTTACATGAAATAATATTTAAAATGTCATCTCGTATGTGTCCAGACAATTAATATAACCTTGCCATGAACCCAGCGTTGTGAACGCGACGACGTGGTTTGCAAGACGAACCGAAAGAGACGGCCGATGTAAGGCGACAGAATAGAATAATAAATCGATGGGACATCAGTTATTCTTTGGGAAAAAAGAGAACGTCTGCGATTCGACGAAGCCAAGAGTCAATATCATCCCCGCGCGAATTCATATTTCATAGAGCCGGTTGGTTCCCGCGCAAGATTTCCTTCCTGGCGGTGGTCGAGAGGCCGGCGCCCTTCCGTTTCCGAAACCGATTTACAAACTGCATATTCAATTCCCAAATAATACCTTTGTGGCGACCGAGGGGAGGGGGTGCGAGGAAGCTACCGTTCCGGTTCAACGGAAAGAGAAGAAAACGCCGGGAAACGCAAATATCCCAGCCGTCTATTTGGTTTCCAATCTTTATCGTGCCGTTCCTACCCCCCGGCCACCGTCAAAACCTGGCCACACACGTTCGGAAACATACATTTATATGCGCGCGGGCACATACACACACGTGCATCGACCTCGCGGGGGCGAAGTTCGGGTTGTCTCGGGTTCACGCTGCTCCGCTGTCTACGTCGTCGGATGTGGCTCTTTCGCGCGCGTTTCTCTGCCTTTAAAAACGAGAGCCCGTCGCGAGCCCGAGCCCGAGCCCGAGCCCGAGCCCGAACCTGAACCGGCTCGTTCGCTCACTCGCTCGCGGAGCGGAGCGCTGCGCCAACAGCATTCTCCGCCGGCAGTGCACGAAATATCGATCGAGTTCTTTTTACACCGCAACGTCGACACTCTGCCTTCCCCTCTTCCTTTGTCATCCTTCAACCCCTTCCCGCCGTCCCGCGGTCCTCTGTCGCCTCTTCCTCTTCCGAACGTTTCTTTCACTCCTACCCGTTTACACCGGATCCTTTTTTTACCCCTCTCCCGATCCGCCCCCGTGTTTTATACGGGCCGCGCGCGCGTCTAATGCGCTCCGAGACTGTCGATTAAGCGAACCTCCGCGAGTCCCATCTCGTTTATGGTGTGCTCTCAACTACAAACCTTCGTGTGTAACTAGCTTAAAGTTACCGGCCACGGTTTGGCTTTCTTTGATCCGTGTGTTGGCTCTCGGCGAACACGCCGATGTCAAACAGTAATATGTTGACGCGATCTCGCGTTGACGCCGCGCCACGATCCCCGCGAGTTCGTCGGCGCGCCAACACGGACTCCGCGCGCGTACTCGATGCGATCGCGTGCAATTACGATCGCTGACGAAAATGGATTTCGAAGCATTATCAGTGAGCTTGAAGTTGCTGTGTTGTTTGCTTCTTTCAAATTGAAATTAACATGTTAAGTGGCGAATAAAAGGAAATTCCCACCATGTTAAAATTATTTAAGCTGGTAGTTGCGTTTTATAGGTATACTTGTCAGAAGAAAATTTGTTGCTTAAATTACACTTTTAGCGAAAACTATAATATATTCGTAAACTTCAAGACTTTTTGAATATTTCATAGTCAAAACAATGTAGAACGAACAAATAAAAGAATATAAATAATTATTATAAAGAAATGGTACATCGGTTAGGTAGTATACTTGTGATTGCTTAATTTTTGCGACAGATTTCAGGATATTCTATTTTAATGAAACAAAATGGATAAAAACTTAACAATGACAGTAAGGACAGTACGTTGACAAAATTATGCGAGCTTGAACTGCGCGCTTCACGAACAAATAATATTTGTTCTAGTTCGTCGCTATCTATACATAGCTCGCTAATATCTTCAAAAAATAGTAAAATAAATACCCGAATTTCAGTTGAAATTTGCTTGTCAGAACTGTCATATTATTACGAAATAGAGCTTTGTATTTACTCTGGACTTTTGTAACATTCTATGAAAAATGTGTTCGTATCTGGAAATATTCGGAGTGTAGTTATTGGTCGCGTCGAGTATTCTCCAGCCTCCTCTTCATCCGACAGG
The DNA here is from genome assembly GCF_028453695.1 of Augochlora pura. Taxonomy (NCBI): domain Eukaryota; kingdom Metazoa; phylum Arthropoda; class Insecta; order Hymenoptera; family Halictidae; genus Augochlora; species Augochlora pura. Next base: position 14,440,489 of record NC_135778.1, read on the forward strand.
CAGCTTTCACCCCACTCTCAGAGCCGGCGAACCCCCAGACCTTCCCTTTAACGCACGTGGTTTACACATCAAAGAAAGCTATTTGTTAATGAGGCATAATTATCCCCCCGTTTACAATGCCAGACGGCGTCACGCTGTCGTCCGACCAACGTGGGGAGCGAAAACACAAACCGAGTGTTTTGGAGACGGAGTGGCGTTACCGGCGACGACGACGACGAGGGACAGACGAGAGAGAATGGACCCAGACGATTTTCTTAACGATCCAGTCGCGTTCCGCGTGTTTTTACCGGCCCTATCCACCCTGATGAACTTGAACCTGAAGCCGCGGACGATGCTTTGCTACGTTCCGGTCTATTTTTTAACCCCTTGCGCTACAATAACGTGTCAGACTCGTGACGAAGACTTTATGAAAGATCTATTAAATATGAATAATATTTGATTAATTCTAAAACAAAATAAAATGTGATTCTTTTGTTATCAGAGCATAGAAACGAAAGTTAATAAAGAGAGTACAAGAAGAACAAAATTTACGGTTCCTATTACGGTAATTATTAACACTTTACCGACCGGTCATTCGGTCGTAAAAATTTAGTTCAGCGTCAAACTTTCGTTACTATTAGGTTGGTGCATATGAAATGTCGGATGTTTACGTGAATATATGAAACTGTATATCTTTTTTCAAAAGCTGTTGATTTAATCAAAATATGCCCCGTTTGCTTTACTACATCCTTTTCAACGAGATATCAATACAGAAATGACTGTCTTAAACATTTTAAAGTAAATTAATAGCTTTTGAAAAAAGATATGCAGTTTTATATACTCGCTTAAAAATCCGACATTTCATATGCACCAACCTAATATTTCGATTTTATTTATTTTATTAAACGCGACAGATATATAATATTTAAATAGTTATATAATAATATTGAAACTTACGTATACTACAATATAACACATTTATCTATTATTATCTATTATTATTTATTATTATCTATTATTATAGACACAGAATTAATGGTTACTATCACAACCGATTCACAGGCTACCAATCGGTAAAGTGTTAAGGACGACTAAGTGCTAATCAACGTAACGTGAAAGGAATCGTAGTGCAGGGGGTTAATATAGTATACAAGTACATACATTCTAAACATAATCTGTTTGTACTTTCATTTTACCTTTTCCTTAAAATGGCTTGATCAATTTATTAATACGAGTTGGTTGCATACAGTTAATCACTAAAATATTCACAACAAAAAGGAAGAGTTTTCTAAATAATGTACCAAATAATTTGAATTCTTTCAAATATTATTCGAGTTTACTACACGATATTGAAATTAATTTTTACTAAAGTTGCAATCAGTTGGAGTGGCAAAAATGAAACTTCTTCATCCGAGCTTAATACAAAAATGTTAATAATGCATTTCGTGGATCTCAGAGTGAGTAATTATACCTTAATTAATTAAACAGGCCTAGCTTGCGCGTTTATTTTCCTCATCAATGTAAACTTTAGAGTACCAAAAAGCTAACACGTTGGCTCGAATATGTTTGTAAAAAAATATGCATATAATAATTATTAGGATTATTACGACGGATTTACGTTACCTCTACAGGTTAATAATTCACGTGAAATTGTTTGTACAAATATACATCGGTGTACAGAAATTTGCAGGCGTTGCGATAAAGAGAAATTTCTCTATAGTAAAATATTGGATTTTAATTTGAGTATTAGTATGTTTTATCAATACCGTTTGATACTATAAAGCAATATGCAAAACATAATCATTTTTTCGTATTTATTTGTCAGTTTTATAGTTCTTCTGTACTTAAAGAAAAATAATTTTACTTGTAAGTAAATTCTGTAAGATAAACGTGTTATAGAACTATGTTAAACAATGTTACGTTTTTCCTTCTCTTAACACTGACTAAGCACAACTAATATGTACTATTTTATCAAAATTACAAAGTAAATTTACTCAGCATTCGTACCATAGTAATAATAATAATAATAATAATAGTAATAATAATATATGCTTGGACAAAGGAAAAGAGAAAAAGATCAGAAACAAGTCATTGTTACCGATTCCCTCGTCCTAGTACTAACATCTATGCTGTATTGACAAAAAAATTGACCAAACCGTGCAAACAGAAACGCAAAATCGTGTTTGACGGTGAACAAGTTCGTGCTGAAATGTTTGCATAGTGAATCGCCTGGACGAGGTAAGGAAGGAGACGTCACGAAAAGCTGGCTACGGGAATCCCGATTCCCGGCATGAGATATCGGAGCCCGGCGACGAGTTTTGCTGCTCTACTTCAGTTCTTCGGTATCAAACACGATACTGCTCCTCTGACCGCGATAACCGCGGCGCATTCTCGCGCGAATATATCGCGTGTTGGCTAAATTCAAGGCAACGGATTCGCTGAAGTCCTCGTCGACTGAAGACGTCCGCTGAAAACATTGCGGCTGAAATATTTCTTTTTTTATAATCGAAACAAGAACGCGAGATCCACAAACCGCGATACACCGTCTTCTTCGATAGATAAATCGGTAGACTGCGAGACTTTATGCAAGATAACATTGTGTGCATTCACTGCTGCAGCAGGAATTTAGCAGACTTTTATCGGTTATTGTTTTTGTGTTAGTAATGCGAATGTAAAGTTTCGGATTGTATTTTGGCTAATGTAAAAGTTATTTGAACTGATCTCAGTAATTGCTAATTTCCTGGAAGTATCATAATTTCGGGACACCCTGTATAATTCAAATGTAATATACGTGTAGTTATTGTGTAAAGAGTATGATTGTAATCATCGCAAATAGTATGAAATAATAAAAATAGTGACGCCAATCTTATGACAAATAACGAAAGTATTGTAGAACTAGTGTCGCCTGCAACGAAATTCTGTTGATTTCTATAGGCGTGTAACGATGGTTAAAAGACAATAATAAAAGTCGATAATTAACTATTAAACACGTTCGCTATTAAGGCTTAAAACAGATTTTATATTTAGAAATAATTATACAAGGAAAATGAAACGCTGATATAACTTCGAACACGCAAAGTAGTAAATATTACTGACAATGAGATTACATGATACCCGAATGACAAAGCAGCGTTACTGTCTCTTTTACGAATAAAAATATTACACATGGACTAAAAATCTACCCTTCGTAAGTTCTTGAGAGTTAAAAATTACAAGACCAGGCTGAAAAACATCCTCCACCCGTCTGAACCCAACCTGCTTCTGTCGACGTCAATCTATTGCCTGCATCTCCATTCGGTCGTAAAAAGAGCAAGTTATTCCAAAAGAAGTACCACCATCTATATCTTCGAAACCAAAACTTTACATGCGCTACACTTCCAAGCACATGAGAACACCGTCAAATGACCTAAGAGAAAGTCCCGTGTTCCCGAGACTTCCCCTGGCGAAGTAGTGCCATTGACATTTTCATAGAAGCGAGCAACTAAACAGCCCGAGAAAGTGGACGTGCCCGTAATCCCATTTCTATTCGAACGATCCAGGCGTGTCCTGTCAGTTTGAAAGCCATCTCTCGACCGGGTGTGTGCGCGCGCGCGCACCGTCATAACGTAACCCGCGATAATGACAATTTTATAAGCCGGGTGTACAGAGCTGCGCGTCCGTCGAATATTTTCGCGACGGGGAACGGTTCCGTGTGCGCGCGGCCGGCATTATTGCTGCTAATCCGACGTGTCAATTAAAGTCGCCGATTACACAAATCCGTCCAATTGAATATCGAGCCGGGCACGCGTACGGGGTAACGACGTAACGGCCGACCGTTAATTACATTACGTAAAAATCATTAGCGCGCGCCGCGCGGGGGACGGAGCAAGGAGGGGGGGGGGGGGGGGGGGGGCGACGAGTTCGTCGAAAGCGATTAAAGGAACCTGGAATTCCATTTGGTTTTGCGCGCAGATCGCCGGGTCGTCTATCGCGAACGGGATCGACGAGCCGGTTATTTTTGCGTAGATCGATCCAGCGGCGATCGTGACCCGTTGCTTGTCCTGTAATATCTTAATCTTTCGATCGGTCGGGCAACGCCGGCGCGCGGCGGCATCCTTCTATCCCCGGCGTTTATTTATCGGCCTCTGGTTCCACGTTGATAAAACGCATACTGCTGCCGCCACTGCCGCCGCGGCTGCCGTGCAATCAGAGAGCGCCCAGGCATAGTATTCACGGCGATGATGTATTAATACTATTATCGCCTGATGATCACCTGCGGCCCATACCAACCTGACATACTCGTTATTATATAACCAGCCGCAACGCTCTTCGATCGGAGTCGGCCGTGACGCGAGATGATCGTTCTCTCCCCCCCCCCCACCATTCTCTCTGTGTTATGCCAGGCCGCGCGTCGCGTCCGCTCGCGTCGCGCGTGTTTATCGGCAGATTGCAGAACGCGTCCGATGGAACGTCGATAGCGAGCGCGCGCGCGCGGCTTCGAGTTCAAAAAATTATCTTCGAATTCAAATATTGTTGGTATCATCGTATTTACGAGAAGTCGAATTATTATTGCATTTTCGACGCGTCAATTAGAACGCTTGTTTAACCCGTTAAGTATCGAATATCAATTTCAAAAATTTCAACGATATCGGAGACTTCCAACCATCGTTCGTTTCTCGTGATAACTCACAATACAGTTTCACTGTAGTAAATTATACTGTTCTGTTATTCGTGGGCAAACTTCGGATTTTTATTATTTTAATGCGAAGCACGTGTGTGCTTAGCATTGTTGACGATAAAAAAGAGCGATGTCGGAGCTACAGATTAAATTTGTTACGAGAGAGTTGCTGTATGTTAGAAATTATTCAAAATGGTGGAATCCCACGATAACGCGTGTACAATGGTAAAAGTGTGTATAGTTGAGTACGTGTAACTTTATGACAAAATATAGCAAACGATCCTTAATGGAAATGTGACGACGTGACGGTAGTGTCATGAAAAATGTTAGCTTAACTCTTTTAGATTCGATGAATCCCAGTAACATTCATCTGGTTTGAATATGTTATAATAAAAATGAATTTTAAAACCCAGTGAAAAATCAGTATCACATGTATGCGACCGACGCGACACTGGACCAGGTTAATGCTAAGCCGATTAAATGACCCGATCTACATGTTTTATTTAAATATTGTTGGTTTATGAATTGAAGTATACATACACGATGATAAAAATGATGAAATGTTTAAATAAATTCAGTCAAATGTAAATAGCTATAGTTTATACAAATAGAAGTAGGAAAATTTGTAAACCGGAAGCCATCCTAAGCCGCATAGGCAAGGATTATGAATAAATAAAAAAAAAAATAAATAATAAATTCAGTCTTGTTATCCTTGGTAGAGCAAAACACTTTTAACGAACTAGTTTGCTATTAATCTACGTTTATCTACCAGACAATTGTTCTTTATAGAAAATATCACTGTTTAAAAAATTTAACCTGACATAACCTATCGTTTCAACTGATAAAATAATACTGATTGCAATAGCTTATTGTATAAAACGAGTCTTTATATTTTGTTAAAATAAATCACGTAAAGATTGAATATACACAGTATTGAAATAAATATAATACTTTGAGAACGTATATTGCACCACATAAATGTTAATAAAGAAATCACGGAACACTGTTCATAATTCTCCATGTAGTCAGTATTACATTTGATTTTGTAACCCACGCAATGCGTCATGAAAATATTTAGAGAAATGGTGCTTGTAAAGCACAATCGATAATTCTATTGGCCAGTGACACGTATAAATCATTATCAAACTGCGGATCTGTATGCAGTTTTCCCACATTGCTGCGAACCTAACCTGAAAACGCTATGGATTTTTGACAATACAAATGCTTCCTTGCACTTCATTGCACAATATTTATTAATCCTTACGACAATGGGCTTTTATTAAATAAAATTGGATTCCGAAAGAGACAGTCGTTCTAAATCCTTCTTTTGTTCCCCCGTAGCTACCCCGAATACTCGCGGAATTGGTTGCATTCACAAAAGTGTGCGTGCCGCAATAGTATAATAATAGTAAACAAATTAATTACAATAAATAGACGACGGATTTTTATGTAAAATAAAGATTGCCTGTATCGATTGTAAAGAATAGAAACTGATTAATAAGTTTTCTACTTTTTTTATTATTTTAATGGATTAAAAATTCTTCTAATATTTCTGTTAATTGTGCATATTCGGTTTCGCTAATAAATGCATAAAATAACCTCTAATGAGCTAATTGTAAAAACGAGAAAACGAAGCAAGACCGAGGAACGTGAAACAATGTTAATATACAGGCTCCATTGTCATATCATCATATGTAATTGGCGGTTCGCGAATTGCTCGTTACAGTTCGGTGGGGGGTGGGAGTATAGTAGTAGCTAATGAAAGGCGGTATTACGTATAAATTGTGTTAATCATTTTTATTCTCCGAGGCAGAGGAAATCATTTCGTTCCAGGACGCTCTCGCGGAGGCTAATTTGTCTCTTTCGCTCGCCTCGCGAAACGTTTCGTACGGGTCGTTAATTAATTGTCGGGGACGAGTTAATTTCGTTAAGGCGAGTCCGTCAAGCAAAGTATAATTAATGTTGAATAGCATTCCGACTGCCTGGAGAATTTCCTAGCGCCGCAGAGAGGCGCGTCGCGCGGGAACCATAATCTCTTGGCCCGTTGCGAATCATCAAAATTCGGCAGGCTTCCGACGAAAGTTTCGACCCCGATCGATTCGAGCTGGTGAATTCCCGGTCTTCGCACGAAGGACACGAGCCAACCAACATGTAAACCCGTATGAATTGCTGTCCCGCGCAGAATCGTTACCATACAACCGATACCTAGCCGGATATTTGTACTTCGAAAAGCGACCGAAGACACGTGCCGGGCTCTCGCGTTCATTATCGCTGAAAGGAAGCGTGAACGAGACAGCTTTTCTTTCCTATTGAATCGATCGTTCAATGATTTTCTAATTTAGTGTGAGGTTTTCCAATTTACCATTTCATTTCATCAAAATTTTATGTAATAGGAATATACGATTTTAAATGATTTATATATGATTCATATATGATTTACATATGATTTATATATAATTCATGTATGATTTACATATGATTTACATATGATTTACGTAAATTCTATATTGTAGTAATAATATCAGTTTCGACAATAATTAATGGCTGTATTAAATATGACAGAAATAGTCGTGGTAATAATAACTTGCTGTGTTAATATTTACTGTATACTTAAGAAAAGCCAATTAAAATTATCCAATAAAAGGAAATTGTACAATTGTTCGATCAGGCTATATTTTTAACAGACAGTGTACGTATAGGAGAAATATTTAAATATACCTGTCCCCATTCACGCGGTTTTCATACCTAATTGTAAACTAATACTAAAATAAATACTAATAGTAAATAAAATAGTATACATCATTCTGTTATTAAGTAAAAGTATTAATTAAAATACAGCGAAGTGTACAGCTATCAACAATAATAATTTAGCCAAATGCCTGTAAATATATGATAATTATTATAATAATATTGTATAATATTATTATGATAAAAATTGTATGATATTATTCTAATAAAAATTATATGATATTATTCTAATAAAAATTATATGATATTATTATAATAAAAATTATATGATATTATTATAATAATATTATATTTTGTAAATATTTTTTTTAATAGACGAATAACATATTCCTCACTCTTCGCTACCGACTGTCAGAGATTAAACCGAGGAGAAGTGGTCCGCTCTACGTCAGACATGGATCGGACAGACAGCAGCTCGGAAAAATCGCATATTCTTTATGGGATCAGTGAACTTGGAATGGCTTTTACTACAGAGATACCTCCCCTATATATTTCCTTGTTTCGTATATAACGTAGCGAGCATAAAAGCTAAATGTATAAAAAGCTGAATCCTAAGAAGCTGAAATCCATAAATATCGCGTCCGCCTTACAGGAAATAAAAAGGGCGAAAAATATTCAAAAAAAGCAGGATCCCCTTTGCATGCCATTTTACCATACACGTTTCTCCTATTACTTTACGTAGCTTTCGGATATTCGATACAAAATTATAACCTTGCCAAAATAATTTGTGATATATGTAGAAAATACATGAATCAAATATTACCAATCTGCAAGCAATTAATTAGGTAATTAATCCACAGCTGTTAAAAATATGTACATCCTGTTATCGGTTGCACAATTTTTTTTTTAGTACATCCTGACTTCTTTAGTCCGCAAAATACGAAAAAATTGTTATAGCAGAGTTTGAAACTAAACGGCGCAAATTCGCTAGGTTTTAATGAGTAAAAACAACGTGGAAGGTAATGCAGTTCGCGTATTGCTTTTAAAAATGTCCATAACGAAAAAAAAGTCATCGCCGCCAATTTCGAGTTGTTATTTCGGCACGACGAAATATTTCGTCGTATTCGGTTTAACGAGTTAAAAATAACGTTTAAAATGTTACGCCGTCGGCGCCGTTAGTCCGGATTAAAGTGGTCAAAAGTGTCAAAAAATATTTGTTTCTACCGGCGGAAAGAAGAGAGACACGGCCGGGACATAACAGGATTCCATGGTGACGGAAGCACGGAAGCATTAGCATGCAAACAGTCGTCGCGTAATAACAAATATGATTTATTAAAGACGAGTTAACTCGTTCTGGCAGGGCCGGAGGGAGGGCGACGTGAAAATATCATTCCGCGGCCTGGAATTTTGCAACGTTTTCATGTAATTGCCGGGCACTGTTGCAATTTCAGTCGGCGCGCGGCACGGGGGTTTATTTAAATTTTACACGGGGTGCTCGATTGCCAACGTTCGATTCGTCCTGGTATCGGGGACCCGGATAGCGAGCGTCGAGTATTACCGATGCCGACAAAAAGCGAACGATTGAATGGCTACAGGCGGCGGCGGGACAGATCGGCGGACAAATTTGAAAAGCCGTCGCTGAAAGTGGCCAATTCGCTTGGTAAACCATATTTTCGATCGAGTTAATTCGCTCAATCGGTTTAACATACGTCGGGAACGTAACATAATACAGGCAAATTGCCGCCAATTTCGATCGTTTAATTTGATTCGACGGCGAAAAAAGAATCAATCGAGTCAGCCCGACCGCAGAAAAAGTGTCGCTCCCAATGAAGTTTCCACGTGCACAATGAAACCGGAATGAATTTATGGTGGCTCGCGAATGCTTCGTTTGTTCTGCGCGTCTTGTTGTCTTCGCTTCTAGTTTCACTTCGGAAAACAGGAGCGAGGTGGCACGAGACAATTTTGTTTCGAACACGACGTCTAGAAAATTCAGTGACTGTTCTATTTCTATTTGGTTCTTTGGTAAGACCAATAGTATAATTATCGATACACATAGTACCATTAACTTATTTCTATGTATATTTACATGGCATTAGTTTTCAATTTTTTAAACAGTATAATTTTTGTATTGAAGTCTTCATATTTAGTAGACAGTATAATATAATATAATTGTTATACTGAAGTCTATATATTTTGTAGTGACTATATATTTATATCGAAGTCTACATGGTTAGTAGTTAGTATATGTATTTATATTGAAGTCTATATGTTTGGTAGACAGTATAATTTTTATATTGAAGTCTATATGTTTGATAGACAGTATAATTTTTATATTGAAGTCTATATATTTAGTATTCAGTATATTTATATCAAAGTCTATATATTTAGTATTCAATATATTTATATAAAAGTCTATATATTTATATCAAACTCTTCGTATCGTTTGCTTCATTTACTGCAACACAATCTAATTTTTAGAAGTCATATGTAAACTGAAAAATCCCGAGCAGATATTTAAATAAATATATAAACAAGTGGAAACTATTTGCGTTTCATTAACGAGACATTCCACAAACAAAGAAAAGCGAGAACTCCAAAAACTGTTCCCCCGGAAACAAAACCGTCCGCTATCGCGGCAACTGTCTCACATATTCGAGCCTCCGAAATCAATGGGGCAGAGGAGTAATGCGCGCAGAATTCCGTGATTTCATGACTCCGTACGGTCGCAAATTCATTCAGTCTTTCGACTCTTTATTTATGGTATATCGATTATCAATTACACCGCGTTATCGATAATGCCGCAGAATCGCCGGCGTCGCATCGCAGAAGATAAACTATCGAAAGCTGAATATTTCGAAGCTCGCGCGCGCGGCCGATAAGCTCGTCGCCGCCTCGCTGAGCCACGGTTTCGCGAAAAAAAAGAATGCGTGTGGAAATCGTTCGGGTTTTCGAGTTCAACGGATACAGTTCGGGGTTCGAGGAAGTTTCCGCAGTGTCCAGAATTCTGCCTCGGTTACATTGTTAACGAATCGAATCAGCCGGAAGTCATAGTTCTCTGGACGGTCGGCCCGTGTCGATTCCCCCCGTCCCCGTAGCTTCCTCCGAAACTGATTATCGATTAAAAAGTTCACCAACTCGGTCATAAAGTTTCCGGTAGCTGGTCCCGACGTCTCGGCAAAGCAGACTTCAAGCACATTCCGGCTTATCGGTCGGCCAATCTACAGACTTTTCAACTACTCCTAACAAGACTGCTTTGTGCGGAGGGGAAAAAAGGGGTAAGAGATCTTGCAGAATATTCTACTAAATTAGAATTTCGCCGAAGTAACGAAGAATTTCTTGGCAGAGGGAAAAATTCATTGAGAAAACTTCTGTAGAGGGTAAATGATTATACGAGAAATTCTCCACCGTTGATCGTTCATTAACACTAAAACTACCAAGCTGTAAACTTGGTTGAGGCGCGTTGCCTCGTTAAAATGAAGGATCTAATTGACTTCGATCGTGGACGGTACAATAGTTGCTCCTATTAGTAACTTGTTCGATCGTACGAAAATTACTTTGTAATTTTTTATAATTTTGACTTGTGGCAAGATATGTTTGCGTAGTAGGTTCTCGGTTGAGTAGGTAAATAAAGTCTCACCCTTAAGAGGTTACACTTTCGTAAATTTACAGCAACCATTATCTAACGATTACGGCCAAAATATAATTATAAAATAATATAATATAATTAGACACAAAACGTAAGAATGAAATTTTTTCTAATACCACATATTAATTCAGTAAATGATATTATATTTGTAATCTTCGATATAGAATCGAGTGTGCACCAACGTGAGGAAAATTACTTATTTTACAGAACCAAGAATCGGAAAATGAGTAAATTTTCATCTGAGAAGCGTGGAACGTAAAGTTCGTTAACAAAAATTATCTGTAGGAACTGTGTACAAATTTATAAATTCCGCGAAGTGATTTGAAATTAATTCACGAAAACAATGCCAAAATAAAGAGAAATGAATCTAAATGCAATATTGTAATTACCTATTGCATTGCCTGTAGTAATAATGATATAATAAGATGAATCGACAGCTAGCTAGCTGGGTGGTCTATGAAACCTTCATAGTATCGATGAAAGAGTCTACCATAAACACTCATGTGCGCTACCCACTGCGTTAACAACGCCGTAGTACTACGTACTACGCTTATTACACAACGTAAACAAGCAGTGATGGATGATGTAAACGTAAACAGCTCTCGTAGTAACTCATAGAAGCAAACTATTAGCGTCACAGAAATTTTGTGGTAGGGAGGAAGGGTGAGGGGGAGAGAGATTACCGTATCGGTCCACAACTCCTTCTTACACCGTATCGTGCCGACAGCCGAATAGAAAGCAAACGCATGGCTAAACGATCTGTCGATCGATCGAGCCAACCGAGAAGATCCGCGAAACACGCGAAAGAATCTATTTCCGATCGGCGAAGGAAACTTGCCGGGGTATTGCTGATCCGAGGACTGTTCGATTACGGTGTAGCGAGCCGTAACCACCGCGACAAAGTTTGGCTTCGACGATCACTGATTGCGTGGGCGACTGTTGATTACTCCCGTCGCGCTCTCCTCGTGCAATCGATTGCGAAACTTTAATTAAAGCCTGCACCGTGACCGAAACGACGAAAGCCCGCCGATAACGCGGCCTCGCTCCTTATACATCCAGCTCTCTCCCTCTCCCCTTTCCTTCCCCCCACTCTCTCTCTCTCACTCTCTCTCTTGAGATCTCTCTATCTGTCTCTCTCTCTCTCTCTCTCTCTCTCTCTCTCTCTCTCCCTGCCGCTCTTACTCTCTTTTCTCTCTGCCTCTCTCTCTCACTCTCTCTTCATATCCTTCTCTCTTACTGTGTCTGTGTGTCTCTCCCTGTCTCGCGCGCGTCGCCCGACGCGACGGTTCCGCGRCCGTTCGAAAGCGACAGTTCGATTGTCTGCTCCCCTGTACTTTCACTAGCGGCTTTCGTTCGTGGGATCGCTGGGAACCAGTCTCTCGGTCTGATTCTGATACGATCTTATCAGTGGCAGTTTGCAAAATGATTCTTCGTTGGAAGTTCACTATCGACCCCGGCGCATTAATTCTGCCGTTTATGTTCGAAACCGAACGCTTCATCAGAACTGTTTCGTTGCTTACTTGTTTCATATACATTTGTAGACACAGGTTCGTGTTGTGAAACTTATTAAGAATTTCTAAGTTATTAAGTCAATCTTTCTGTAGGTTGAGACGCAGAGAGTATGGGTTTCAAAGGATAAACGCGTTTATCAGAGACGCGATATAATATTAGGGTGGTAACTATGAAACGGGCGTTGCAGGTGAACAGAGACTCATAGTTTCCAATCGAATACATTAGCACCAGTGGAAGTGAACTGCTATTTCTCTGTTGGTTAATGCTTTGGTTTCAGATTATAAGTAAATTTACTGCTTCTACTATAACCAGGAGTCACATCTGTAACAAAGATTTCATACATTTACACTATTTTAGATTTATAGAGAAAATGCTGTCGAGTGTAGAAGGGTTAACGATCATTGTGACGAACAGAGTACTACTGTAAGAAGAAAGTTAACGCAAATAAAATAAAAAATAGACAAGATAACAGAAATAATGAATAATAATTAACAAACTTCGACGAATAATATTAAATTGAATTAAAATTCTAGTTAACAATTTTGCACCGCAAATTATTCGTTTAAACGAGCATGTTTCCGTCGAAAGCCACTGATAACAGGAAAATGCCAGCAGCAATTGTCTCTAAGAAACGAACGGGTTAATCTTATTGCGGTATCCATCGACTAAACGGCCGTAAATTCGCAAAGATTCATTAGCATTTCCTACACGGACTCCGAAACGAGTTCTCTATTATCGTAGGCTTTCGGCAGAATTTTCATAGGAACACGAATCGCGCTCCATGCCCGCGAAGCAATTAACATTTCAATGCAATTTCCATTCCGGGTTCCGTTCTCATTCATCGAAACCGTCACGGGGATATAAGGGTATGCCCGTCCATTCATCCCGTGGTTTATTATCGCGGACGCTTTGGAAATTTACGAAAAATCTAGCGAAAATCGTTACGCCGAAATCCTTTGTTGGGATTGACACAATTTCGCAGAACGCGTGCCGCCATTCATTCGCGGCTCGTTACAACGGCCGGCCGGCCGGGTTCGCCGCCTCCGTCGCCCGGCCAACATTCACGCCGAATAATTAATTACCAGCAATTTTTTTTCTCTCCCCCGCGACAGAAGTAACTCGGCGAGAAGTTTCGCGGAACAAAAACCGAAAGCGACATTTAAATCGAGGATAAATCGTATCGCGGGGACCGCGCGAGTTCGCCGGCGAGCATTGTCGACGGTAATAACGACACGAAATTCTCCATTCACCGTGGGGTATCGATTCAACTTCTGCGCCAACAGCAAAAACCTTTCATATTTACAGCGGTTTTTTTTTCCCCCACCGTTCCGACGCGTTCCGTCTCGTCTCGTTTCAATCCGTCTCGTTCCGTTCCGTTTAGCGTAACAACCGCGGCCTAGTTGTTGAAGACTCGCGACGAATTAACGCGCGGCAAAAGCGGGGCGAGAAGCGAGGGTATTGCGACGTAACGGTGAGTAATAAATCGCGTCGAACGGTGCACGGGTCCGTGACCCGAACAATAAGGAAAAAGAAGAAATACGGTAACAAACAGAGAAACGGAATACGGCGGACACGGAATGGTAACGAGTCCGTGTAACGTGGAATCACACGGATTAATTACCGAGATTCGTTTTAAACCGCGAATTCTATTTGCACGCCGCGAAGTAGAATGTTCTCGGTTGGCTTTGAATGGGCGGCGGCGGTGGCAGGGGGGCGGGGCGGGGGTGGTGGTGGTGGTGGCAAGTTACACCGAAAAGTTCGCGGCTGAAAGTTTCATCAGCTTCTTAGCTCTCCCTGCCTCGTTACTATTAACTACCTCGCCGGGTGTAAACTTTAATAGGTGATTAGTAATAATGAAGACAAATCCCGGCGCGAAAACCGTATGGTTAACGCGGACTTTTACGCGCTCCCTCAAAAACTTCGGAACCCGAGGAAATTCACGAGAGCCCCCTTTTTACCGTGGTCCTTCAATTAGACGATCCTCGTTCCTAATGCATCGCTGCTATCGCCTAAACTCGATTGACCGCCATTTACGTACTTCGAGGTTGAGAACGTCGTTAGTTTTCATATTGTGCGTTTGAATTAAGGCGTAGGCTTGACATAACCTAGACATTGAGCATTAGATATGTTTCATCTTGGAAGAAGCGTATTTCACTTAATTATATGTATACATAAATTTTGTAGACATAATAAAATGATGCAATTTTTATTTTAATTTTCTTTTAGTATTATTTACTATATTATGAATGGCAACGTTCGATTATACAAGTGTGACTACAACAGTCTTTTTCTTTCAAAGTTCGTTCTTTTCTGGATTATTTTATAATAAAATGGTCCAGACGAGACGCTTTATAATAAAAATATATTTATATAAATTTATATATACACAAAATATATATTTATATATATACGCAAAAGATTCGAGAGATTAACAGACTAAAACTACTGTTATAGTATTTTACACCTATTGTATCAATTAACCAGTTAGCAATTTTTGACGAGCATACACGATGTAACATAAAATTTCTTCATGACGAGTATACTCATTGAAAACAGCTAACCAGTTAAAAAGAGAAACTAAACTTTGATTTTACTTTAATTTGTTTAATCTTTTTTTTCACAATCTCCCGTCTTTATAGCATTAATAAACAAGAACGTGAAGCCGAAGCAGTACTGAAATTTTACTGTGACTTCTGGTAGAGGGGAAGAGAGACGGTGAATTTTGCTGGGTCCGACGAGAAGGCAAGATTTTCTCACGGCGAGCGTCGTGGAAGGAGCGCGCTCGGTCTTTCCGCAAAGAGAAGCGACGGCGGAGGAACATTATCCGTTGGATTCGATAAAGCGCGGCGAACCGCGAACCAACCGGGGAGACACGATTTTACGGCGGCGTGGAACGCGCGTCGGCCGCCGATAAAATCGCCGGAGTTACGGCGGGTTAATGCGTCCGCGGCATTTTTAATTTACAAACAGGTAGCGGCGGTGTCAACTTCTTGCGTAATTCAACAGAGACGATAGCGCGGCCGCCTTTAATCGTGCGCGCGCGCGCGCTCGCCACCGTGACTACCGGCACCGAGTTTATAGGCTTGTAATTTAATAGGCGAGCACCTGCGGCCCGATTAACCTTGCGAAAAATCCGATATACACGATTCCCGTGCGATGGAAGCGTGCGCGAGCGTGTACTCGGACCCGGGTGTCCACCGGTGTCCCTCTGTGCGCCATTCAGACTACGCGCGCGATTTGTGGTCTCGATAAAGTATGACGAGTTTCCACGGCGTCGTTCACGATCCTACGTCCTGTCTATCAGACATCAGATTTTTTCCTTTTGGATCGCGTGCACGTGCAACCATGACGAAACGACCTGCGCGAGAGATTTACGCTGGTCGGCAATGCTCATTCACGTTTTTCTCGGTTCACCGATTCAGCGTGGATTATGGTCGTTATAGTGTCTGTTGATTAGAAGTTCATCGTTTTGGCAGAGGAGCAAAGGGGTATTCCTCTCGCTTCGCCTCACCTGCACGTCGCTGTCTTCACTTTTCTATAACTTTTCGAAATCTTTTGTTGGTAAACGAGAAGAGCAATAGGCTAATTGACAAGAATAATCAAAAGTCCGAAATGAAAATAAAATGGAAAGGGCTGTGAAAAGACCACGAGTTTTCTAACTGTGAATAATCGGTAATGGCTGTCAAATGTTTAATACTTTATAGAAAGATCCATACGCATTTTCAATAAATATAGTTGTCACAATTTTCCTCGTGTATTGTTACGTTTTATCTCGTGCCGTATATTTTATCACTTTCTGATCCTAAATATGTTAAACAGGTATACAATAATACTAAAGTTACTGAAACTATCTCATGATTGAAACGAACATTCTCAAGAAGAGACAATGAATCCATTGTCTGCCTTCTACTCTAAAGCTAACGATAATATTTCCAGCTTTATCTCATCGTATCATGTGTTTCAACAAATAATCCTGAACAATTTCATGCGGAAACTATCTTGGGAACGGTACGGAAGAACACTTGAAAAGAATATTATTTAAAATTGCAAAGAGAAGACCCGGAGAAAAAGGCGATCCCGTCCGTTTATTTATTTCCTCAGCCCCTTTTATTCGACTGCGACGATTCCATTCTCCCCGCATGGAGAATATAGATAAAGCAAAAAAAAAAAAATGGTAACAAAAGTATCTTCCTCATTGTTCAAGTTCGTATCAATTAACGTGGAAATATCTAAAGAATCGTATAATTTAAAAGGAGGCAGATGGCCGCGAACAAAAGGGGTGAGGCTGATATGAGCCGTCGAAGAGAATCGATCGAAACGGATTCCGATAGACGGAGATACGGGGTTAATAAACCCCCCCATACGGTCATCGTTCTGATCCAGAATATGCGCACACGTGTGTACAAATAGAAATGCACGGGGAGGAACGTTCTCCGGCGGAGATTTATTCTGCGATTCATCCCCAGCGGTTTTCCAAACGAATTTCGGATTCATTGGCTTAAATTAGTCAATGCTCCAAGGAAAACGAACTATTCGCGTGCGCCCGCTAACCGGCTGTTAATTCGTATTAAATGCTATGAATTAACACGAAGAATGGGTGTTTAGCTCAAGGACAGTGGTCGAAAGGTATGAGTACAGCGAACAATTTTGCAGCGACAGCACAGACGATCTATTATGCATACGTTGCCGCAATAGTGACGTTTATTGTGTTGAGAACATTGGATATGTTTCAATGGTTTTCGCTTTAAATTTAAACATCGCGGGATATAATTCTTTTTTAAATATAACACTGTGAACGAAAAGTAAGGTGAATTTGTTTATGAAATGTAAATTCTCTATTTATTCTTTTTTTATTTTTTTTTTCCTAGGTTGGTAGGACTGTCTATAACATTTGCCGAGCGTCTGTTTGTCAAGAGGTTTAATTATCTCCGAGTTGCACGTGTTTTTGTAAACAACCAAAGGTCATCACGATAATGCACCATGTCATACTGTAATGGTTCTTCGCGTCTTTTTTGCCAAAAACTCGACTCATATCGTTCCGCGACCACCGTATTCGCCTGATTTGGCTCCGTGCGACTTTTGGCTATTCAGCAAACTCAAAAGGCCAATGCGGGGACGCTGTTTTGACACGATTGAGGAGATAAAATCCGAATCGAAGAAGGTCTTGCAGGCTATATCGGAAAAAGACTATTCCGACTGTTTCGAGGACTGGAAAAGTGCTGGCAAAAGTGCGTTCTATCGGATGGGGATTACTTTGAAGGGGATGAAATTCATTTGTAAGAATAAAATAAAGAATTTACATTTTATAAAGAAATTCACCTTACTTTTTGTTCACAGTAGTATGTTAGTTATTCGTTTTTAAATACTTCAATGTTATGGACTTTGGATTTTTATGCAAAATGAAAACTGTCTACATTAATTACAAAACGGAGGACCTACACATTCAATTTTCCTTTTCAATAATTTCCAGGAATTAAAAAGAACATTTACGATATCTACAAATTCTATAAATGTCTTTACTCTTTTGCAACTGATGTACTAATTTCTGTAAAAAAAAAAATAATATAATCCATGATTGAATTATTATTTTATAACGCGTCGTACAAGATATCGTGTTATAGGAAAATGCTAATCGAAAAAAATGGTTCACGTCTTAGAAACTCTTGTTGCAAAGGTGTTTCACTGTACGTGAAATTTAATCTAGAATACGGGTGAATTTAGGCAAACAGGTAATCGGAGATTAAAATCTTGCGATCGCCGCGGATTTCGAGGATGAATTAAGTAGAGGAGATGAGTGGAATGATATAAATTCGCCCGCGAGAGCTGCCGGCAGCTCTTAGATCGACCGATACGCCGTGTTAACTTAATGACCGCGATGTCTGCCAAGACGAATGGCTTTCCCGGTATCTGGAAGATTCTTGAATGCAGGTACCCGACTGTCGACTAAATAGCTCGCGAGCCATCGCTAATTCCGCCTCCATTCGCCATTTTCCCCGATTAATCGGGACCCCGAGGGTCTCGGTCTAGTCGATTACCTTGGATCGGTTGAATTGCTCGTTGATTACAATAAACGTGCATCGAGTGCGTGCGCACACACCCGAGATGCCGCCACAACTTTCTCGCGAAGGTGCTGCGGATAAAACTATACCTGGAGTATTCAAAACAAATCCTGTCAATATTACCGCAATCGACGATCGCTGACATGACTGAGTTAATAACGACGCTCTAATTATAGCAATTTAAATAGCTGTAGTAACCAAATAAGAAATTTTTGAAAATTGTTATTTATTTATTCGTGACCTTGGAAATTGAGCGAGTTGTGCTAATTAACACTTATGATGCATGGTATCATTAAACACGTATGTGTACTTTCTGTTAGTTTTCTTAACATTATGAATATTCAAAGGGTAAAAAAATGAGAATCAGTTGAAAAACTATTGGCTACATAATCCCTTAGCAATACCGAAAAAATCTCGTCGAACGAAATGAGATGGATGAAAATAAAAATAAAAATAAAAATTTACCCCTGAAAAGGTTAACCTTGTCCAGGAATGATTTTTACTAAAGAATATTCTGTTGATATCCTGCATCACTTTTTCTGAATTCTTGTATTCCTGTCTTAAATCTAAAGAGGAGGAACTCTTTTTATTTAAATTTCTATTTATTTGTGCCATTGTATATCGTGTCGATAAAACAATAGTATCTGTGAAACAGACTATTATTAAGTTAATTATTATACTCTTCACTCGTAGCACTCATCACGAGCAAAGAAATAAGCACTAGATTGGAAAATTCATTTAAAGCAAAACTCTTTAAATAAGTTAATATAGTGTTTAACTTTTCAAAAATAATGTAATACCAATTTATATTTCCCATGTATCATGTTTCAAGAGAGGAATTAAAATTAACAATAATATTATAATATAGAATAGAAGGAGGAAGCGTTCAAAAACAGTCGCTGTCGGTCTAAAAATATTAACCCATCGAGGATAATTTTCTTAAGCAGGTCCACCAGTGACTATCTACTCGATTTGACTTTTTATTACTCCGGTCTAATTCGTTTAAAAATACCGAACGTTATTAGACGTTAATCGATTTACACGAGAAGGAACTGCGTCTGCATTAAGATAAGCGAAGTATAAATATAGATTAAGAAACTTGAATGTTCGCTTCGGTAACATTACACAGCGCCAGAAGGATTAATATCGCATACTATATGTAATACTTGTCAATGGAAAAAAGGCGCACTAAATCTGTCGGTAAACGAGCAAATAACAATAAACATAATCTAAAACGTTGACACGAAGTTGAAAAAAAGAATTCTGTTTATTTTTTAAGTGATTCCTGACTTCCTGGCGCTATGGTAATAGAACCGGTTAGCGTGAAGTAACCAATTGCCTTTGTTTAATTTTCAGACATAATTTATACTTATACGATATATTAATTTCTTTATTTTATTATTCTCTTTATAATCGAATTAAAAAATGAATGTATCTTACAATATAATTATGCCTGAAAACAAAGTGAGTACACAGAAATTGTTTCCAAATTGTCTCTTGTCACCCACAGAGCTTTAGGCTCCATTAACCAGTAAACAATACAGTAAACAATTCTGAAACAAATCACGTGTTTCGAGAACACGTTGGACCTGTAGATCGTTCACTTTGCTCATACGTTACCAATCGCAGAAAGTAGAATAATCCACGTAATGGAAACACTTAAGAACAAATTCACTGAAACACCACCGACACTCTCGTAGATTCATTTACAAACGTAATATCGAGCCTGTCGATTACATCTTGGATTATCATAATCGTTTTCGGATCGAGTTCGGAATCTCCAGAGTACGATGATCTATCACGCACGCGCGAATCCACGTTTATAAGAACTGTCGGCGCGCGGAGGCAGGCTTTCCGCGCGAGTCGCTCCCAAGACATTAAACACGCTGTTGCGATCCCCGCGGCGGATTCGAATGCCACCGGAGCGGATTTGTCTGTCGGTGATTAGCCGACAAGGATGCCCAAAGACACTGGGAACACTGTTCGCGACCACGTTCTGGCAATTATCGCGTCGCCACGCGTGCGCTTTTCGTCCGTGGATCATCCGCGAGGCGTTTCACTCGCCGAGCTTTTTTCGTGCCGCCACGAATATTTCGACTAACACACTCGAACACAACCACCAGGAACCCGCTGTCTGCCTAACCCCTTCCACTCGGCACTCGTCTTCTTCCGGCACTTGACATTGTAGGAAGCGCGTGTACGCTCTGTTGTGTTTGCGTACAGGGTCATGTACGACTGGTCGTCGAGTGACTCGTGTTTCAATGATGACGGGACGAATGGTGGGAGCGCACAATGACGACGCTTCCAGTCATGAGGCCACTTTTCCTATCCTTCAGGTAATTTAATTCGGTGACGGGGTTAGATGACTGCTAGGTTCGAGGAATTGGATACGATTTTCTCGAGATTTTTTGATGGTTGCTGTGACGTCAAGCTTTCTATTTCGGAAGTTTGATTAGGAAAATTGATCGTCTTTCGTGTGTTGCATAATTGATCCTTAAAACTCATTGATCCTTTTACCTCACTCAAGTTTTACAATTCTGAAGTTCTGACAGAAGATCGAACACGTATGCAACAAGAAATCGAAATTTTTCCTGAGAAAATGACTGTATCCAATTATCGAAAGTACAACACCGTGACTTCCAATTTGTAATTGTAGGTTTCAGAAAATTTTATGCCAAGAATGTCATATCGTCCTCTTCGTACTCATTTTTTTCTAGCCACTAATAGAGCTAAGAAAACATAAAAAAGTATATTTTATCAAGTTACATTTCTTATCGTTGCAATAATTACACTCAACTAAACTTGTCTGAGATTATTGAAGAATTTAATTAGGCACACACAGTAATTATATTCTGTTACACGCAACAACTTCTCAAATATTCGAGCAACAAAACAATAGCTCCACCAGCAGCATAACTCAAGAACCATCGTACTCTTTGTAACCGACCATTATCGCAGTGTTCGAGCCGCGTTTCGCTTTCAAGTCATCCTCCGGCAGGCAACGAAACCGAAAGGAGCGAGGATCGAGTAACATTGCGTAACAATATCTTGCGACCGAACTATCCGAATGAACCAGTCGGCAAGTCACACTCCAATTCATCCAGCAATCGCACGGTCCGATGGGCAAACACACCAATTCACTCTCCCGTTAACAACGCAGCGGAACCTTGAAACAAAAACTCGTAACCCACGCGTTTCATTCACCGAGAGAGCTGCCAGGCGGGATCGTGCTCCGCGGAAACAGAGGAACACAATATAAACACTCCGTCAAGAACAGCCACTACCCAGCAATCAGTCACTCTGTCTCGCCACACCTGCGTGTACTCTCCAGTAAAGCAGTCTTCCTCTTTCGACATCCGCGAGCCAATCAGTCACTGCGAATTAGACGCGGGATCCTGGTAGCGCTCATGGAAGCCCGAAGTAGGCCCGAGAGCCCGCCTATCAGAGTAATCACCGGGTCCTTCTCGCCGAGGGTCTGCCAACTCGGGCCGGTCCGTGTCGCGCGCGATCCTTCAACCGGCCGACGTCGCGCGTCCCGCGACGAGGTCCGCGACGTACCATCCCGTCGCGTTCCCACCGAGAGGGATGATCGGCTGATTGCATATACGCGGAACTACGAGTCTGAGAAACGAATTCGGCGAACCGGGAACCGATCGTCGTCGAATCGAACGAAACCGCGAGATCAAAGGAGATCGCCGCGCGTCGACCCGTACACGAAATTTCGAGCGATCTCTTTGCCGGCGTAACCGACGGAGGAATTCCTGGCCCCAGGAATCGGCGGCGGCGGCCGTATCCGGGCTCGTTCCTCGGCGACGACAAGCCAGGGGCGGTCTCCGGGCCGCTCGATCGAGGAGCCGAGGAGCCGAGATGCCAGCGGCCGATCTATCGCGGGAGAACGCAAGGCATGAGTGCGGAACGCTGTAGTGTGTACGCGGGACTGTCCTGTCGCTCGTGTACCCTCTCGGCTCGCCGTGGGTTCCACGCTCCAGCCACCGTGTGGCGACTGTTCCACCGCGTGTGTCCGCGCGAGCGCCCGCAACCGTGTGCGTGTCCACGCGCGACCACGCGGGACCCTTGCAACAACCGGCCGCACACACACACACACCCACACCCACACGTCGTAGGCCGGGGCATAATGGTGTTCGTGCGCGCTCCGCGGCCGATACAGAGAGTGGGACGGCGCGGACCTTCTGCCGAGGGTAGAACGAGACGCGAAGGGAAGATAAGAGATAGAGAGATCCGGGGGAGACAGGTAAACGGTGAACCGGAGTGGAAGAGAATACAGCGGAAGAGACGGTAGGAGAGAGAACGGGATAGCTGTGGAGAGGGATAGCAGATGTCGAGAGACCGTTGCGGAAGGAAATTAGAGGGAGAGGGATCCTGGCCCGAAGGATAGAAGGGAATCGAGAAAGAAAGGGTACGCCGAGATTCTAAATCCTGGAGACTCGAGTACTACGGTCTTGTTTCGTCGAACGTTGCGAATTTGTGTGACGAATTTAGCGGGCTCGTAAGTCATGCTTCTCTCGTTTACATGATATAAACCCCCAATTCGTCGCGGGTGTTTAAAGAGAACTATATCTAAATAAAGCGCTCGAATATTCACCATATAGTAATAAATGGTGCATTATCAATTTTTATCGATTTATATACATGGTAACAATTTCTGGTTATTATTATGACGTTAATGTTATTAACATAATTTTTATATTAACCCCTTGACGTACTTTAAAGAGTCAGACTCATAATGGAGATTTCGAGGAAGAAGCCGTAAGATATAAATCCTTTCCTTTCAGTAGGAATCAAATTCTATTCTCTTGTCACCAATATTTAAATATTCAACTAGATTTAAGCACACAACAAATGTAAAATTCCCTTTTCTTCTGAGAAATTAGTGCGGCCGAAAAAATTCTAAGCATAGTAATTGCAAAGAGAATGGTATGGTAAGGGATTAATACTCGAGATATTCTCCGCTTCTTTTCTCAGAGCCACATCGAACACTATATGACCTTCATATAACTGTTTAACACGTTCGTGTCGGTGCTATTATTTGAGTTTCTCTGTATCGAATGGCCGCTTTAAGAGCATAACATAATATTAACCCTTTGCACTCGAAGCCATTTCAATTGGAAATCTGTAATAATTTTACCGGCTTCTAGTATTTCCATTTTATATAATTTATTTTACGCATATTAAATCTTGTGACTCGCGTAATAGTTACTCTTTCAATAATTTTTAAATCTAAGCTCCGACGGTATCTATAAAAATAATTTTGGAACGTACTGCAACGATTTTAATGGCGCCGCAGAGTCGCCACTCGAGTGCAAAAGGGTTGTGCAGTGCTTAATATGCGCACGGCTACAAAGTTTTTATATTTACTGCTCATAAAGGAAAAATGAGATGGAAATTCATATTACATGAAATCGCACGAAGAAGCAGCGATGTAATTAGTATGATTAAAGCACAAAGTAACTGGCACATGATAAGGTCGATGTGAATAACGCGGCGAAATATATTTTCCATTTGCGTTGTAAGACCGAAACCGTGAATGTGAAATTCCCCGTAAACGGAGAGAAGTATTTACCGCACACGAAAGTACCGAACGGCTACGAAAAACGTCGTGTGCATCGAGGAAGCATTGGAGTATATGCTACCTCTTGCGAGTCCTTAAGCAGATATACATACAGGATTTCACGGATCAATCCGTGGAAATTGAAAACGGAATAGAATTTCTTTATTCTATCGTAGCTGTTATTATCATCTAAAGAGGATACAAGTTTTATTTATTTCATCATATTTATTGTAAAATGATGGAACTGTTTCCGTATGATAATTAGACCGTTGATTTTTATGTTTTATCTATATTTTACAAAATTGATATTAGAGTAAAGCGTTTCTCTTTGACTAAAAAATTATTTCTTGCGAATTTAGTTATCTCGTGTATCGAAAGCCTATGTATGCCATAAACGCATAATGATCCTCGATCTAATTGTAATAAATATACCTATTGAAATGATTAAAGGAAGGACGGAGCTTCTAGTAGTATGTCACTTTCTCTTTTGTACTAAATTAAATTAATTTTTAACTTGTACAAAGCTTCGTACTGTAATTATAATAAGGAGTTGATTGGAACGATGAACGCCATCACAGTGACAGTAACTGTATTCTTGTAATTTGTATAACTGTAACTGGATCCATTTAACTATGCAACGTACCTGTACAATACTAAATATTCCAAATACACCGATTTTGATATAATTTTACATTAAATTTGTATCAAATGAAATTTAATCCGTATTTCAAAATTTCGATTAAAGTAGAAATTAAATCTTAGCAGAATATTTGTACGTAATTATTCCTAGCATTTATTACTAAATGATTTATAGACTTATCTATTTATTTATCGATTAATATTTATAAATATACGTATAATGAAGATAACAAACCGCCAGCCGAGTACCAACGCGACCGTATCGAGACCGAGCGGTACCAAAATCAGATGTAACCGTGCGACTTACAATCCCAGTGAAAGCGGCTCTGAACCAGTGAACAAAAGATTCCGATTTTCTCGAGTTAAAACAATTCGACCGGACAAAGGGAACGGCACCGCGTAAATAAATAGCCCTGGGTGCCTGCATCGAGCATCGGTGCCCGGGATCGAACGCATTTGTCCTCCGTGACACGAGGCCCGATCGGCGACCGCGGTATCCGCCGCCGATACCCGGAAAAATCTGATCGAGGCAAATGGTCGAGTCCGCGCGGGCAACGTAATTGTATCGTGTCAAACGCCGCGAAACGGTAAATGATTGCAACGAAAACTTCGATCGCGTTCCGCCAGATTGAAGTGCCATTGTTCTGTCGGCGATATTTAAGATAACTCGAGATAAGCCCGGGCGTATACATTGTGCACGGTCTCGGCGCGGGGAACGTGGCCGCCGAACGAGACG
The DNA here is from genome assembly GCF_028453695.1 of Augochlora pura. Classification (NCBI taxonomy): domain Eukaryota; kingdom Metazoa; phylum Arthropoda; class Insecta; order Hymenoptera; family Halictidae; genus Augochlora; species Augochlora pura. Next base: position 14,465,974 of record NC_135778.1, read on the forward strand.
GGACGCGACGGCGGAACCCGTAACGGGAAAGGAGAACACGGTCGGCGGAACAAGCCGGAGAGGGACAGAAGAATGATGATAGCGCGTAGAATACAGAAGTACTGGCGGAGCAGAGGTAACCAAAGAGTACGGCAGAGCGAGAGACAAAGGTGGGTGAGATAGAGCGATAGAGCGAGGGTGAAAGAGAGTGAGAGAGGAGAGGGTAAGGGAGGAGGATAAGAGAGAAGGGAGAAAGGGTGAGAGGGACGGACGGGGGAGGGAGAGGGTCGAGAGGAATGCGAGGAGAGAAAGAGAAACGGGAAGTGGCAGGATATGCACGAAGTAACACTGGCTCGCGTGCTCAAAGCGATCTTGCAAATCAAGAGTGGATTCTCCTGCTCGGATGTTGGCTTTCGAGACGAGTACCCGTGATCCTTTTAATTTCACAACGGAAGTATCGCGTGAAAGTTATCCGTAAATTCCGCGCCGCGGCGGGACGCGCGATACCTACGGAGGAAATGAGAAAACATGTTTTATATACTATTACGCCGATGTACGCGGAGACCGAGCGGGCAGATAAGAAAATTCCGAAGAGGAAAGCGGCGGCCGATATTTTTTACGCTTTATGACAGAAACCGTGAGCGGTGTTATTGAACGGACCTTTTTCGCGATTGTGGGCGTGGGCAAATTTTTAAAGGGAAAGGAAATGTATGGACTGACAAGATTTGATTATATTTTTATCTACCTTTTGCAATGAATAATTTTTCAATCGACGAAAAGGATTTCGCAATAATGTTAGTTTTTGTCCTTTGATTTAAGGAAAAAATCCGCGTAAGCAAGATAAGAAAAATTGTTGCATAACAATTATTATTTTTATTGAAATGTGTCTAGTTATAATTTGTACGTAACAGTTGTATATAGGCAGCAGATGTTTATGCAAATGTTGAGTCTTAACGGAAGATGTATAACGTAATAGTTTCGGGACAAAAATATGTCTTGTCAGTGGAAAAATCGAAAAATATATTTTTTATTTTGTTTATTACGAATATTTCACATCTTTTGCATATTGCGGGGACGTAGAACCTGATGTGTTACAATTTTGAACAGCCAGTCTCTAGCTCGACATTTAAACAGTTTAATAGTTAAATAATTGCATCAGTTTAAATAGAATAGCAAAGGAAATACGATCGCTATTTTCGGCAGCGAATAAACCGATGCCAACTCCAAAGAACGTATTTTTAAAAGCTCCGTACTTGTGGAAGTGTATAAAAATAAGTTAGAAAATGAACCATTACCACCGGAACCAATTTTAGCGAGGTGGGAAACGTGGCTACAAGCAGCGTCTTTTAATAAAATGCAAGTGGAAAAGAACAGACAATTTGTTGAAGCTTTTAACGAGGAGGAGCGGTAGCCAATTAAATAAGCAAAAGAAGCTGCGAGCGAGCAAGCTTACGGACAAAACGTAAGATTTTATTTTCATAATGAATTTACTTTAATAGAAATGAGTTTACTTCAACAGAAATGAATTTACATTAAGAGAAATGAATTTACTTTAATAGTAGTGAGTTTACTTGAATAGTAATGAGATTACTTTAATAGTAATGAGATTACTTTAGTAGAAATGAATTTACTTTAATAGAAAAGAACTTACTTCAACAAACCACGAGATACAAATTGATAATAAAAAATTAGACATGCATTGCTTTATTCAAGTTCAGGAATAAATTGAAGGTTATTTTGCAACGCATTACCAATTTTGATACATAAACATTTTCGTGTATCGACATCTGCTGTCGAGTTACATGTGACCGATATTCGCATTTTATTGTTCACGATTGTTGCTACTCGTTTAAGTTAGTCAAATTTATACTACGAATTCCATACGTTCGTGATAAACATGAATGGATCGCATATGTAAGCATTTAATGAATTTCAAAATACTACTATATCAATGATTAAAGTTTCTAGAAAGATTATAAGTTAACGCAAGCAATTATTATTTGTACTCACTGCTCCGTTTCATTTTTTCTACGAATTCATAAAATCCACTGTCTAGTTAAAATAAATGGTTCGACAGATCGAATTCTTCTTTAAAGCGAAAGACAGTAGAAAGTTACATCATCGCTGGTCGATAAATCCTGGTGACCATTTGAAACGAAGGTATGACGGGAGCTTGATTTATTAGGAGTTCGACGCGAACGCGAGATTGTAGCGCAATGAGTGACAATGAATGAGTAAGTGGAATATCGGGACAAGGATACTGCCCGTGCAAACGGAGCTCGCAAATCGGGGATAGAAAGAGTTCTCATTCATTTCTCCGTGCACTTGCTCTCGTCTTGTGTCAATCTTTCATGTTGTACTTATCTTCAAATTAACGTAACCTTCCCTCACATTCAAACGATAAACATCGTTTCGTATTTAATCATTTTTGTACTCCATCGAAAACTAATACTTCGCTATTTTCACAGCGAATTTAACCCCTTGCACTACGATGCCTCTCACGCTGCCTTGAGTAACCCTTATTCATTTAATATTTTTCTTAATAGGGCTAAACAATTTTTGTTTCTTCTATTGTCTTTATTTACTTTCGTTTGCAGACTTTAATAACAGGAGAATCAAATTTAATGTCGATTTAAACGTAATTAATAATATTGATAATATTCATATTCAGTAGTTCTTGCACGAAATGTTTGCCACGAGTCTGACTCATTATTATAGTGCAAGAGGTTATTCTAATTTTCCAATCGGCAATTTACAAAGTACAGAAATAGCAATCACATAAACATAGATTTATAAAACATTGAAATTCCATTTGAGGACATTTAGAAATTATTAACATAAAATATTTGGCACAAGTTAAACCAAGAACTCAGAGAAAGTATATTCACTGCCAACTGAATTTTATTCTTAACCCTTCTCGGAAGTCGGATACATAGATCTGACATGTAATGTCGCGTCAGAAGGCATAATTTATAATAGGAATAGCGGATGTAAAAAACCGTAAATTAACTCGGTCGAAGAGTGCAAGGATCACAGGGATGTAATTCACAGCATTCGGGCAAATGATTTTCAATTAAACTGAGCCAGTGGCAACACGGTCCTTGAACAATTAACGCATCCGCGCAGGCAATAAGCGGTTTACGAGATCAATGATTCACTGATCAAATTACGTGCCCGCATTAACTGACATAGGGAATTAGAAGATCATCGGGGTATTATTATGTAGCGTCGAATTAATTCTCCGTTAAATCTCTTCAACGTTTTCTCTTTAAATGAAACCGTTAGGGTGTTCGTCACTTTGCAGCGGGATGACACATATTATCGGAATACGCGAAATAAGCAGGCTTTTCATGCATAATCAGCTGTGTAATTAACGAAAGTATATTATATTTTCTATCAGATGTTACCGCTCATGGTTTATCAGTCTATCATTATTTGCCATTAACGGTACTATACTGTAATATACACGGCAAAAATCATTTCATTATTTTTATCGTTGTATATATATTATTCATCAAATTAATTTCTTTTTTAATATACTTGATACAGAAATCTTTAATACATAATTTCAATACATACGAAAAATAGCTTGGATTTGGTGGTATGTAAAATTGTAATACTTTGAAATTATTAATAAGAGTTGAATTTTACGTATTTTTGACTTTTTAAAAATGAAAATAATAAAATCCAACAAATTGAAACCGCACAGAGATTTTTATATCTACTTCTTTTTTGAGAAATGACTGAACAATACATTGACTCAGAGTTTACGTAATCGTAACATTAGTTTGCTGACGCGTATGTAAACTTTGTATACATTCGTTTGTACGTTTACAGCTTTGCGAGTAATTACATGTTTTCAAGTGGGTGGACTGTTATTGTGTGAATACTTTGTGTAGTAACAACTTTTAGTAGAATTTTGCTCGAGACTAAAAACCGACACTAAATTGTGTTTTTGTCAACGGATGTGTGAAGAAGTCAAAGCGGTCCGCTTATAGTCCCATAGAAAATTACTTTCGTAGAGAACCGAGAAGAGCATACTTTACATTTGCTAGTTCTTTTACATTTATCGGATCTACGTAATATTTGGTATTTGGAATGTTTTATTCTGATCCCATTAGTGTTGGACAATATTTTTTAAGGATAATATATGTTACACAATAATTATTACAATATATTAGTCTAAATGGTTTGCTCATTTATTCTCATTTCGATTGTAGTTCTCTATGCTTCTGCGGCATGCTACTAGTATACATGTAACATTAATTTTGAATGTTTGAAAGGATTCCGATAACTATACAACGATAATGTATTATATCTAATTTTATCTCTATTTAAACTACAACTTCAGTTTCTATCAAAAATATAAAATTACAAAGAAAAATTTTAAAAATTACTATAAAAATCTACTACAATCTAAATTCCCTTTAAAATTCTATTGTAATTTAAATTTCTGTTTAAATTGCTATAAAAATCCATTATAATTAAATTTTCCCTAAATTTCCATAAAAATCTACTATAATCTAGTAAAAATATACAACAACCATTCACCTATTAAATTTATAATAGAAATTCATTAAAATTAATAGAAGGTACACAAAAACTTCTTCGAAATGCAAAAGCGAGAATCAAAGCCACCATGAAGCATCTCGATCAATAACACATAAACAAAGGTTTTACTCGATCGAGAGAAAAATACGGTTTGAACGAGAATGTATATACCGCGACCGACGCGAAGCTTTCTCTGAAAAGGAACCGTGACCCGAAAATGCAAAGCGTGACCGCAAAGGCCGCTCCCAAGTCGCCTGTTACAACCTGGGGCAGGGGCTACATCGCGGAAATACGCACGTGCGCAATGCGCAGCCCGGCGGTTTCCGTAACGAGTTCCGCGGCCTGGCGCGTCACCCGCGGCTTTCCAGCGACGCGCAATAGCGCAATCGCGCAATCGGGCTCGGTGGCTCGGCGATGTAACGAAAATACAAATGCGCGTGATAATAACGAGGCGAGTGCCGGGGTCATCGACGCGAAACGAACCCACCTACAAGCCTTTCTCTCCCGCGGGCTTTCTCCTTCGCGGGGACAGGAAAAAGCGACGAAAATGGTAACAAAGAAAAACGGAAAATGAAAGAAGAGCGGACTTTGTCCGAAACACGAGAGACAGAGTAAGAGAGAAGTGCTGGGACAAAGTGAAGATTCTCACGGCTCGAGGGCTCGAAAAGTATCTGTCGAAATAGTAGACCATCGGCACCGCAGTGATCAGGGACGAGCTATGTTTTCTCGCCATAAATTAGTTCCCCGGGTGAAATTTCTGGAAAATATATTTCTACCTCTAAACTGATGAACTGTTGAAACTTCTATGACCGAAATATTAAAGATAATTCTCTAATTAAATATAACGTTATAGAGTTAAATTTTAAATTTGTAGTTTAAAACGTCCGACTTAATTACACGTTTTTCAATATTAAAATACTAATTTGTTCTACATCTTCACGTTCAAGAGTATCTGTATTTTAGTTACTCAATTACGACATTGGGATATTTTACTTGACATCTAAGTGATATTTTTGATTACGGTTTGTGCTTTAAGAAGTATTTAAAAACTATGATAGAATATGTTAAACATAAAAATTTAATTGATAGTACTATTTTAACTATTATCGAAGACTTTTAGCGATGTAGAATTTACGTAGGTCCGTGAGATAATTATAGCTACAGATTATATTAATTAAATAGTTTTGTAGCGTAATAAAAAATATACATATTTTTAATATGATGTTATATATGATACAGAGTAACAAAAATAATTTGACAAGCTTTTTAAGTTATAGTAGTGGAACTCATAACTAATTTAATATTAATTATATCGTCATACAATATAGACTACAGATCTACACACAAAATAAAGATAGTCCATGTCAATTATAAGCAAAGAGAGTTAAAGTGAAACTTGATGTCCTCTTTTAACAATTCTGATAAATCGATCGCAATTGAACTCTTCTCATTTACTATTTTGTATCTTTCCATTAAATGCATAAAAGCCGGAGATTAAAAATCATAAATTACAATAGACACAGTTTTATACTTTCGATGCATTCAGATGACAAAGTTCATGTAAAAAATTTATTTTCGTAAGCGATTATTTAAAATCGCGTATAACATTATTTTACATAAGAACCGTTGTAAAAATTGAGCCCAAAGGTTTAGAAAAAAAAACTGTGAAACAGTGTATTTTATAATGACTAGCGCACAAATAAAGACGATATGAATTTTGTCCGCGTTTCGACGGTTCCAACCCACTATGCGCCGGCTGGCTCAAGAGAGAGAAAAATGGGGGACCCCACCGCTTCCTACATCCGTCGCTGCCTCAGCTCCTAGCATTCTCTCCGCCCGTTCTTTTTTTTTTCAAGTTCCCATGCGTTACGTATCCATGCCTCGTATTACTTCTGGAGAAGAGTCTTTATTACCTGACGGGTTAAGTGGGCAGTTATGGTACCCGGTTAGAACCCATTCAGACGGTTTTTCTGGTTTCTTTTCTAGCGCTAGGAAGAGCCAGCCCAGGCGCTGGGGAGGAAGGCGGTCTGAAGGGGATGACTTAACGTGCATTAGCGAAATTTTTGCAGGACTCCCATTGTGCCGCATTGTAAAAGTTTGGGAAGTCTAATTGCGCGAATTTTCGGAACGCGGCTCAAGAGAGAGAGAGAGGGAGGGCTTTTGTATACAGCCGCGATTCCGTGGACACAAAGGAACGTCTCCCCTCCCCCCTCCGCCGGACTTATTACGGCGCGCGTTTTAAGGAAATCCAAAAGATCGTAGTCAATTTACTATTACGCGATCGCGGAGATCCGCGGGAACGAACGGTGTACAATGTAATTTACGGCGGGCAGAAGATTTCGAGCGATACTTAAAGCCCGCGAGAGCGAAATCGGCAAAGGAGGGTCTAATTACTTAAATTTGCATTCGCAGTTGAAAAGATTTTCGGTTAATGGCGGCCCATTCATACGTTCGAGGATGAAAAGGATATGGAAAGCAGGAGCATAATTTCCTCCCGCTCATTGTATGTGTTTCGTAACCATAAAATAACGCACTTAACGACGAAGTTTTCAGAACGCGCCGTCCATTGCCGCTCATCAACCACCCACGCCCGTTCTGGATTCTTCCGGAACATTTGCATTTTCCATTCCTCGCCGCCGGGATTACACGACGGTGGTGGAACGTTGCGCGCGCGCAATTTTAGTTGCCCGGTGCAAATACTTTACCGCCGACCAGTTACGGAATAATTAAGTTATTATCCGTATCGTCTTATCGCTCTCGACTCGCGCGTACCGGAAAGCTTTCACGAAAACGCGATCGTGTCGTTCCCCGTCCCTGTTATCTTCATTTGCGATCTTAACGCCGTTGTTACGGTTCAGATTTCTTCGCGATCCCGCGGTGTTGCGTCGTCGTTGGTACAACGATCATGGCTCGGGACGAGCATTGTAGGACGGGACGATTTTTCCGACGCGTTGGTACACCCGTAAGAACGGTCCGAAAAATAAAGGAGACCGGCGAGAATGGCCGCCGGAACCGAAATTCTCACGGTCCGGATTGCAACTGTTTATTTATCGACGACCAAAAGTCCGCTCGAACGTGTCTCCGTACTCCCACTCGTGCGGCCTTTGGAAAATCATTTGATTCCGAGGCCACCACGACGGTCTGTATTGTTTCAACGGATGTGTACTTCCAGAGGGCGATAAACTGAAGATGGTGTCGTGGGTGACCGGCTCGGAGTGCTGCTTTTAAGAGTTTCGATAGCATTGGTTGTAGCATTGTTGTAGCATATTGCGAGTTTTATGTAACGGGTGTCGAATTTTCATTCATTAGCACAAACATTTCGAAGTAAAGGATTCTTGTCATTATTTATTAGGTTGGAAACTATGAAAATGGCGTTTTTGTTTGGTCTATAGTCAGCTGCGGCGCCCGTTTCATAGTTTCCAAACCAATAATTATTATATAATTTATATATTCCACATAAAAGAAAATTATAGTGCTAATATTAGTTCTATTAGATGAGTTGTTATATATGAGTTCATCAAGGCCGAAAAGTAACTAATGTATACTGTTTTGTAGCAATGAACGCACTGTGTTTATTTAGATCTTTCGTCAACTTTATTATGTTATTAACTATATTATATAACTGATCGTGTATTAACCATTTCCTAACCTAGGAGAACCTAAAATTATGTTATTCGTATCGGTTATCACATGGACGCCGGATATATTCGGCATTCGCACCGAAAGGGTTAAGAAGTATTCCTAATTTCGACAACTTTAAACAAACAATATTGCATCGATATTGTTACTAGTAAAAAAAAAGATATTTCAATTTCAATATTGGTTCATGACCGTTTATGTTTCCTGAACTAAAAAGCCGGGGGATGTCTTTCATAGAAACTATGCAGAAGAAAAGTTGGTACGCAAGAAGCGCCAGCGGTTAGTGACTTGAATGAATGGAGTGCAAATGCATTCTGGAGCGATGCAGAAAGACATGTTAAGAATTTCTTGCGGTCGCTTTAAGAGTAATGTGTTTCAAATGTCTATATCGATAATATGTTAAAGTGACTGTATTTTATAAGATCTGTGCCTTCACGTTGTACAGTGTGGTATTAAACAGCTTCAATATAATAATATATCTTGTAATAGTTAATTAGCTGCAGGATATGAAACTGAATGAAGAAAGTTCTTTTTTTATTTTTGGAGGATAATATTTTACAATAGATAATTTCTGAAAGTCCTCAAATAACAAAGAAACTTTTCATAATACTTTGATCTTGATATTTTACTTGAACTATTGCCCTATTTTTAGAATAATGCTTCTCCTAGAATTCACAAACCCATAACCTCAAAGTGCATCGAATCGCACAAAAGCTGCAAAATAGAACTAAATCAATCAATTTTAATTTACTTCAAAGAAAATACAATATTTTAATATTCTCATTAACCCTTTACACTTGGATTTCTTTTACAACTGCGTTGATTAGCATTGTCTCTGCTTTGATCCTTTGTCGTACTTGTCCATTCTATAACTATTCCATATTTTTTGTGTAGGTAATAAAGCATCCCTTTGGGATTAAAATGAATACGTATGACATATACCATACCAGCAACGACCAAAGCTCATTGAGCTTTTCAATTCCAGTGAATAATATATTCTAAAATCTGGAATGGAACACTGGCAATATTTTAATGTCAGCCTGTCTTTTATCGATGATATGCTGTATAAAGAAGCTGGATTAGTCAGCGATCTTTCTGAGAAATCGTACTGGAAAATATCTATATTGTATATAGTATTTGTATTGAATTACAAAATTATATTTATTATTATATTTATATAAGATTTATATTATATTTATTATTATATTTTTATGATATTTATATTATATTACAAAATTATATTTATTATTATACTTATATAATATTTATATTATATTATAAAAATATATTTATTATTATATTCACATAATATTTATATTATATGTTCAATAATAAAAATAGGTATTACTATTATTTTTGTTCCATATCATTCAGTCATTCGGTGACCACCCTGCGACCTGCAGGTCACGTATGCGATCTTCAACAGGAGTCCCGTGGCTACAGCACAAGTGGCTAATAAATAAATGTGTTATCCGGCGAGCGGAACCGGAAACTTCCGCAATATCGCGGAAAATCGAAACGGTATTTACAGAACGTCTAGATGACGCGCGAGGAGATGCGTTCTCTAGCAGCTCGCCAAACACACGGTTCGAACTCTGCATGGACAAAACTGGAGTCGTTCTAAACCACTTCGCGGTGGAAACTGTTCCCCCGGTTATGGTCCGAGTAAAAGCCGACCGAATCCGTCGACAGAATATTCCGTTTTCAGGAATAGCGAAGGAAAATGATCGTTCGCGAAAGTATCGACCGAGAGAACGGCATAAAGTCCGGCCTCGGTGAGCATCAGTTGGCCCGGGACCGTTTCAATTTCCAGTTTCAGCGAAATCGTGGGAAGAAAATAGAAAGAGCATAAAGGAACGCGCGGCGGCGGCGGCGGCCGCCTATATACGTACACATACATGGCCGCGGTATACTGTCGCGTTTCGTGAACGGATTCGAAACACCGTAACCAGTTTAAGGCCCGAAAACTTGCTTGATATATTGCGCGCGTAACTCGAAACGCTGTCATAAACGACGAACGACATTTATGGGACCACAGATTTCGGTGGCGCGCGCGCGCGCGCGCGGCCGGGCGACCGTAACTTCGAACAGTTCGTCGCGTGGGAACTATGGCGGGACAAGGACGGCCGAAAATGAGAAAACAAGAGACAGAGATGGGGGAGAGATTGCGAGAGGGAGAGAGGAATATAGAGAAGAGAGAGAGAGGGAGAGAGGGTCGGAGCCCCGCAGAACTTCCGAAGCACGATACTGGCGGTAATGAAAATAAAATTACGCCCGGTGTCAAAATGCCGCGCGAATTTGTTGAGAGCGCTCTCGGCCGTTTCCCGGACAAATATTGGATTTCACGTGTCGGGGGCCACTTAAAGTATTACGCTCGCATGAAATATTGCTGCGAATGAGGAACGCTCTTTTGAGTGACGTTTAATCACAGGGAAAATTCCGCGAGCGGCCGCGCGCGGGAAAACGTGCTCGGCGCGGCGTAAACACGGAGGCGGCCGCGAGCGAGCACGCTGGAAATTTTATAGCCGATTCAAGAAGAGATTCGAGATGATTTACGACGGCTACGTTAATGCACTGCCGTTCGATTGCTTCAAATTGTACGAAATTGTGCAAGCGTGACGACGGCGGCCGTGCCGAGGGTGGGGGGAGGGGGGTAATTTCAGTTTAAAGATTCTTCGAGCGGAGCATGGAGCTAATCGATGCCGCGACCCGAAAAAGGGAAAATAATGATGTGTCTCGAAACGGTTTTCGAACCGGCGTTCGTTATTAATTAATTTTTGCGGAATCAAGGCTTTTGACAGCTGCCGACGTGCCGATAATTTTGTCGTTAGCGACGGTAATCTCGATCGTATGCGAATTGGAACTCAGCCAGACGGGAAAGAGGAAAGTTACTTCGCGGAGTGTTGCTTCATAATTTGTTCACGGTTCATTGATCGAACCCTTTCAGTTGAATCTTCCCTCTGCGAGAATATAATTGAACTATTCATAATTATTATGATCCTTTCAAAATTTTCGTTTCGTCATATCAGTATCGACACTGTGAAATTGATCGAATTGCATTTAAACAATTTCATTATTTTTTACTACGTTCTATCATTTATTAGTTTCTTCAAATCATTAATACTTCGAGGATAAATGAATTCGAATTATCGACACACTTATTCATTAACATATTTTGACATCTTTTTTAAAAAATTCTTCTAATGTCGCAAATCAAACGTCATTTAATCCAATTTTTAAAAAGTTGTTCCTTTTTAATACATGACAAAATAATTTAGCAAATAACTGTAGGTGCCCCGTCGAAGTTCTTCGAATACAAAGGATCAAAATGAAATGATTAAAAAATTGTAACTATACATGTATGGAAATATTTTCTTAGGGCATAGATAATTAACTGCCACCTGAATTAAAGTTTTAAAGTTACAAAAAATTTTTTTCTTAGAATATAGTTAATAAACTGGTATCTGGCTAAGATATTTTAAGCTAATATATATTGCATGGTTCATGTTCGTGCATGTTTATATTACAAAACTCGCAGTAGTTCACTGAACTTGAAATACAACATTGTAGGCATTACCGAGTAATTCTCCAGACAATGACAATAAATGAAGCTGCCATGTACTTAACCATGTAACCGCGTAATAGTGCTACAATATGGATTTAGCACGAGCAGAGTTAGTAGAGCGTCCATAATATCAGTATGAGAGTAAAATGTATTTGACGTTTATTATTCAATAAATTTTTGAAATGATAAACGAGACACGGCTTTCAATTCGGTAAATATTTTTAATTCGGGAATTTCATTTTTTTCTCATTAGTAATGTATTGTTAAGGTTATGTCAAGGTGATACTTGGAAATACTGTCATGTAAATATTGTCATATAATTTGTATTATCATTATGAAAACTAACTAATAGCAATTCAATATATCTTTAACGACAATATTTTTGCATCAATTTATGTACTTTATGTACATGTGTCATGTCAATACTGACATCCAAATATGTAGTCATATAGTCTAGAATTCAATATATCTGTTTACTACGATACTTTTGCATAAATTCATATACTTTATATACATGTATATGATTATACTGTATACATTGTATATGTATTACATGCATACATATTGCAAGTTACTGTACTTCCAGTAATTAGTTTTGAAAGTTGAAAAAACAGGGTCAATGTCTCCTCTCTTAATTACAAGACAATTCGTACTACGCGCATCGTAAAAAATAGTAGTATTTCAGATTTGTAATATGTATCGCAATATAATAATTAATCAATTATCGAGAAAATAAAAATACTTCCACAGTGACAGTGCTGCTTTAGCTTCCAAAAATGTCTATAATCAATTCGGTATCTATTGTTCAGTGATTGGATCACCAACTTTTTACGTTGCTATGCATTCCAAATATCGTTGCGCAACTCGTGAAAGAAAATCATCGCGTTGAACGTGTTGGACGCAAACACGTTCAATTACGCAACATTTAGCGTCTTTAAAAACCCGGAAACGGCGGTCATCGTTTAATTATAAAAATGTCGCGCGAAGGGCTGGAAACAGGAAGTTTGCCAGCGGCAGGCAACCGGTATAAACAGGACGTATTAAATAATCCAATTTATGCGCCACACACAGGGGGGCAAGAAGTATGCACTCCCATTGAATACGATAATATTATTTCGTTCCTCCCCTAGGCTCGCGTCGTGCTAATAAAAATAACCGCATTAATCACTTACATTACGTTCCTCAAAATTATTGCCAGTCAGAATGGTTACGTACCTGAAACAAAGATATATCACTGGTTAGACAAGAACGTTTCCGCATCTTCGAACAAATATTCATAACTTCGAAGAAATATATATTAAGTATATAGATTATTTAATATATTAATATATATTATATATTAATACATATTATACATTAATATATATTAATTAATATACATCAATAAGTATATATTAAGAATAAATATTTTATTTAGATACAAGTTTTCCAAAAATAATTGTGATTTACACTAATCACTGTTAAGATGAAATTGCCCTAGAGGCAGATTGATACTCATTTGGAAGATCTTGATTGGAGTTTTATTAACTGTTTTTATTACTCTAAATATCTTATTTAATTATGTCTATTATAACGTGATTGTATTTAGTTATACATGTGCTGAAACAATTTCTTATCTTAAGTTAACTGACATAACCTAGAATAATACAACATTAATCGCTTTCTAAAATAGTGCGAAACAAATGGCGCACAGAACGTCCTCTAATTCTGATTTATTTTTCTATACTCAAATCAGATGTTCGGATTCAGACGTTTATTACACATCGAGCTATAAACACTCATTGTCCCCGTAATTTGACTGTACCCATCTGCCTCATGTACTCATCTGTACTAATCTTCCTCGTCCCTACTTTTCTCCGCCAACTAAATCGTATCGAACAGAATAATTGCCACATTCGTTCGTTCGCCGAACTTTTTGCAACACTTTTTCTTCGCGATCACGTCGGATCGCCGGCCGAATAGTCGGTCGATAATGAACTCGGCTCGCGCGGTGAGCCCGACGAGGAACCGGAAGCCTCGGAGTACGGAGAGGGAAACGTCGCGGCGCATTCGAGACGACTAATCGAGGCGAGGGATCGCTTCATCGCGGACGGGGCTGCTCGTCGGTGTGCGCAACTTTGAAAACCTCGGGGCAAACTTTACGGTTTTACTTAACGAGTCAGCCGGAAAAAGGAATCTTTTACGACGTTTTTGCGGCCGATTTAAGAAGTCGGTAGCCCGCGGCGGCCCAGCTTTTCACGGGATAAAGCGGCGCGGCTGTTGTTTTAAAGTTTCAACAATAACGGACGGGACAAGAGTGAGAGAGAGAGGGGGGGGGGGGGAACTTTGGTGTTTTTAGGAAAAACGGCGAGACGCCGACGGTCCGAGAGAAAATAAACACGCGCGGCCCGGATATACTCTCGATACACGTGCTGCTCACGGAACGGTCAGGGAAATGGTGTTCGATTCGAAATTCAATTTTCCGCAGAACAATCAATTTCGGGAGTAATCGTTTACGGTTTCGTATATTTTAATGGGTTGTGCAATGACTGAAAGTAATTACGGCGGATACGCGCGCGTTGCGATCAGAAATGGGAAACTTATTTTCTGCACAGCTGTTCGGGCTAAATAAAACGTAATTAAGTCACAGGTGATGAGAGATGAGAGATGAGAGAGAGAGAGAGAGAGAGAGAGAGAGAGAGAGAGAGAGAGCGAGATAGAGGTGATGAGACTCAATGAGATGGCTCAATTTTTGTCAAGGAGCAAAGGGGCTATCGGCTCTGTTACCCTAGCAAACATAACACTTTTAAATACAAATAACAAAATATTTAACATGATTTAGTTATTTAGTTATTTTTGAAAAGATTCCCCCTGCTTTCAAATAAGGAATTGCAGTCAATGCAATTCAATCAGTGATTATTGAACATTTAAACCCTTTGTACTCGAAGCCGTTTAATTGAAAATCTGAAATAATTTTTCTGGCTTACAGCGTCTCCATTCTATATGAAAAAGTACAATTTGTGCATATGAAATTCATTCCGGTGACTCACACCAACAGTACCATTTTAACAATTTTTTAAATCTAAACTTTGTTAGCATAAAAATCATTCTGGAACGCGATAGAAAAATTCTAGCGGTGCCTCAGAATCACCACTCGACTGCAAAGGGTTGAAAACCAAGAACATCGAAATCAGTAAAAAACAGGAGAATTAAACATCCGATAATTTTTTCAGCAACCGAAGGGAAACGCGTTTTACTCCCCTGTTGATTTAAAAATCACGTAATCCAGAAGAAAAGGGGAGCAAAAATACGGGTGGTACGGTTCCCGCGAATCGAGGGGACGGAAAAAGGCACGGTGGAAAGGAGAACGGGGGAGGCAAGCGGAATAATGAAGGGACATCACTTTAAAGTTCCCTTATCTGGTTCGTTCCTGCAAACATCATGGAACGTTTAACTGAATCTTCCTCTGGGTTCCTCTAATCCGTGCATAACCTCGAACGATCGGATTGGTATTAGGTTGGTGCATATGAAATGTCAGACGTTTAAGTGAATATATGAAACTGTATATCTTTTTTCAAAAGCTGTTGATTTAATCAAAATATGCCCCGTTTGCTTTACTACACCCTTTCCAACAAGATATCAATACAGAAATGCCTGTCTTAAACAAATTCTGATTTTTCGAATTAATAAACTCTGATATGGAATATTTCAGAGTGTCTTCATTTATATACTATTTAGCCCCTAAAAGCTCGGGCAGATTTTGAGCAGTTTTAGGACGGTGTTGCCATTAGACGTTGTTCGGCTGAAGAAAGTGACAGCGACCTGTCATAAATAATGTCGGGATTAAGAGAAATAGAACGAACACTACGATAATTTTGATCCGAAAAATCAAGATTTAATTATAAAGCTTGCTACAATAATATAATTTATTTAAACAAAGAGGTATTTTTAAGCTTGCGTAATATTGTAAAACTATATACCTGTTATTTTTGACCGTGATAGGTTTAGAACTTTCTAATCGAACTTTCGCTCGTGTTAGAACTTTGAGCAGATATTTGATAAGTTAATCATTACAAATTAGTTAATGGTATAATGATAATGTTGAAATTAGTTTCACTAATTTTTGTTCTAAAATAGACCTTGTATGTTTTTTTATTTGAAATAAATATATATCCTTTTTATTTACTATTTCCATTGCCAAGGAAGATAATTATTTCTCAACTTGCTCAACAGCTATTACTGTTTCAAGTTGTTAGTATTAATTTTCAACTAACAAATTCTCTTCTACAAAGATTCCTAAAACATATAAAGAACAAAGTACAGTTTCAGTACGTAACGCATATGTACTAATAGCCTCGTGACTGATACGGAAGGTTATGTCTTATCTAATCACGCGACTTTCCATACTTCGTATTCAACTATTATTTCCATCAATTGATATTCCTACTGACTCTTCGTTTATGAATTATTAAAGATCAGTCGAACCAAGCAAACTCCATAACAATCGATAAAGTATAGAAACCCCGGATGGCAGGAAGACCCCGTGGCAAGGTAAACTCAGCTTTCAACAAAAGACCATTGGCGGCCGCCATAAGCAGAACGACAGCGGAGATTCCCGTCCGAAGAAATAATTCACTTAAAACGTTCAAAGAACTTTCCTCGCCGAGGAAACGTCCTCGTCTTCGCTAAGAAATGGTCCCGATGAACGGTTACAGCGTCACCGAGCCGGCCGATTCGACGCCGATCGTTGTTTTGCTCGCGGTTTCTTTGCGCGCAGTTACTCTTCTTCTCATCCCTAGAAGCCGTGTTCACCCGGCTCGGGGGGAGGGAGGAGGTAGGAGGGCGTAATTGTCCGACCCGCGACTCGTTTCTTCCCCCGTCACAATGAAATTCCCGACTTATGACGCGGAGGGAAAAGAGCCTTTTTTATTCCCCGTTCGATTTTCTATTTTACCCAGCGGAATATCACGGAATCGATGATCTCGGCCGGCTGGGGATTCGCTTCGAGGAAACTGCCGGTTTAATTGAAGTTCCGACCCCGGCGACGACACGAATTCTCCAAGAAGCTTTCACCGTCGACTTTATTAAGGACAACGGCGCCGTAGTATCGCGCGGCCGACGAAGCGCGCGCAGGACAATCACGTCTTTTTCTTCCCCCTAACCACCGCACCCCTTCACCCTTTCTCTCTTTCTCTGTTCTTCCCTCGTCTTACCATCCTCATTCTTCGCCCCGGCTTCTTTCTTCCGTCGAACACCTCCTGCGCGCCTCTCTCTCTCTCTCTCTCTCTCTCTCTCGTCCCCATTTTCAAGGAATATAACAAAGAATCATGGCGATGGTATGATGGACGAGAACGGAGAGACGCGAAGAAATCTCTGGAAATGGCACTAGGTCAGCCGGGGGAGGGCTCTCTGATTAAACGCGAGACTGGCCAGGACATCCGCGGGCGAAGATCCTCCGGGGAGAGAAGGTTCACGTGAATTCTCGCGAAGGCTACGATTGTCCCGTCATCCAGAACTAGTAAGGACGCGGCGATATTCGAGAATCTTAATGCCTGAATCAGCCTTGGGCGAGAGGCTATTGTGACCCCCTTCGGTTGATAAATGTAACAAGCATCTCGTCCCGCTTTTGTCGAAACTTATAACGCTAACTTGAGAGGTTGGCTTATAGCTGGCAAAGATTATTAAGAAAGTAATGAGACAGTCGCTCGAATTACAACTCCTTCTTCTTTCCCTTCGTATTATTTAGAATCAAATGGACCTTCGAGGACGGCGCTTCAATTTTATGGTAATTTGTACTTTTTTATATTTTTCATAGCCATCTTGAATTCTTAGAGAAAGACGAGAAGGCATTTTAGGTCATTCGGCTCTTTTTTTATTTTGTTAGAAAGTGTGTCGTGTGCATTTAGTTGTTTTTTTACGAGTACACTTTTCAAAACTGAGTGAATTGAGTAAATAAATAATTAGTAATAAAATTAAGACGTAAAGCCGTCATTTGGTTACAATTTAATTCTATGTTATAATAATTACCACGTACACCTTTTAAAGAGAATTTAGAGTTAATATATCTAGTGAATATGAAAGTAACAAACAGTGTTCATCCGGTTAATTGTTATTCAAAATATTCTCACGATGATACTGATTAATTTTATAATTAACACTTTACCTACAGTTTTCTAATAGGTCTTTTAATATATAAGATATAAAATATAAGAATAATTGAACGGTATAAAATCGAACGACGTCAATTTCCATTCTACAATCATATGACAAGTTTCAAAATTGATTTACAGTTTAGAAATAACACACTCGAAAATTACTGTGTTTTATGTAGTTAGTAGAAGATATAACTATTAGATTGTTCGAATATCATTTTCGCAGTACACCTGGATTGTTCCTCTGGGTTTAATGAATGATACATCGCAAGACTGAATAGTCTGTTTCAATTGTACGGCTCGGTTCTAATTAACTCGATTTTACAAACAAAAGCAGCACGTTTACAGCGAAAGGAATTGCAATGGCAACATATTTTTCGTGAAAGCAGTTTTAATGAAAAATTACGCTAAAATTACCGGCTCGACGCTGCAACAGAATATGCAACAGAAAATCTACGACTATTATCTAATCAGTAAACGCATAATATATCAATTTTAATATCGCATAAGTTTTGGTACTAGGAATCGACGGAAAAGAACAAACCAATATCTGATAAATAATAAAAATCTATAATAAATTTTTTATTCTCCCGATTTCTATAATAAAATGTTGAGAAGCAAAACGGTAAGCGATGTCAAGAATTCTCAGTTAAGGTTTTCCTAAAAAGGTCCGCCGTTCGAGCGTTAAAAGCTGTCGGTAAAATCATCGGCGCGAATCGAACAAAACGTTAGCGCGTTAAATATCCTTCTGTAAGACGCAAGGATTCCTCAGATAAGCGTTTCTAAAGAGAAGGAAACGGAGTTTTGTTCACGGGAAGGCGATTTCGAGTCGGCGTGCCTCGTTACGCGCCGGGTTTCACGAATTCATACAGCCGCGCGATTATACCCCACTCCCGCCCCCCCTCTCCGCGTCTCGGCTAGCGCAGGGAACCCCACATAAAAAAAAAAGAAGAGAGAAAAAAGAAAAAAAAAAAGAATAAAGAGAACCGCGGGGGAAAGGGAGAAAGAGCGAGCCATTACCACTTGACTCGAATTGCAAAGAACTCCTTCGTTACTCGGGAATCCACTTGACCCAGTAACGAAAGGTAACGATCCTCGATTTCTTCCCGCGAACTCAACCGCCATTCCTTCGCGTTTATTCAATATCTGGCGGGTCTTTCACAACAAGCCGAGTCTCCGTTTCGAACGTCGGAGCACACGGACGGAACTCTTTGCTCACTTGTGTTCGCGACAAAGAGAACCGACTTATTGATTAATTGTCATTTATGCCCCCTCCCATTTTCTCCACTTCGCTTGTACAACTCCTGGTATAAAGTGTTCGAACACCTCTTAAAATGCAGTGACTTTCGTCGAACTGGATTACGCGACTTGAATTTGTCTTAAATGGGTTTAGTTTACTGTAGTTTATATGCAATTACTAAAATACTTTTCGTTTTTAATTTTACTATTAGTCGTAGGGACAAAGAAAAGTAAAAGACTCTCGCTTTTCTCGATAAATAAGTACAATGTGATTTACAAAATGTATTTTTAAAGTTTCTTGTTTCAGATTTAGAGAAGATAATTAAAAAGCAATAGTTTTTAATATTTCTATCATTCTAAAAAATAGCAAAATTAAAAACGTTATTTCAGTTATTATACAGTAAATTAGTTTCTTTAAATTTAAAATAGTTCAAGTCATTTAGTCCAGTTTTAAAAAAGTTACTGAATTTTAAAAGGAATTCCGATCCTTTTACAATTATAGTAATGCTGGCACGGTGAAATATAAAAAAGCGAAAAGATCGACTTACTAAAATTATTTACGACAGGGAAAATATTCGACAAGTCCACCATGTCTTGTAATTAACGTTAACATTTTTTATTTTGTATAAAGAACCACAGTCTAATAACATATATTTCATAATATACATGTCGTGACGCGAAGGAAGCTGTTCTAGAAAACAATGCCTACCGAAAACTGTACAATGGAGATTTGACACGTGTAATGAGGGTGTACGAACCACGCGCAGTACAGGCTGCCCAGTAAAGTGAATATTTTTATTCGATAATCCTACAGTAATTACCACGTTTTATATTAGTATTGAAAATCGTTAAACGACGCGAACGGATAATTTGCGCGTGGCGCAACGTTGGCGTGGAATGTGTTAACACAGTTAAATTCTTCGATTAACAGAGGCAATATTATGAAATCAAAATACATAAATCGTTACAGAGATTTTGCGGTATTAAATACGGTAAACGCGAGGGAGAAGCTATCGCGGAACCGGTTAATATCGCATAGTTTGTTTTGATATTATTCGGGCACAATTATCCGGCAACGCTAAATCGATGTGTCTTGTTTTGAGAACCGTTTGCGCGTTCATTAATCTGCATAAGTGTCCAGGCCCGACAGACCGTCCATGTCGACGGTCTTAATAAATAACCGACCCGAGTATCGCGACCGTACAATGGTAATTAATTAGGAATGAAATAATGATCCGTCCAGGAGGGCGGGGCAGGAGGAGTATGACTGATCAAATTTCGAAGTGGGCAGGGACGCAACGGGGTAGATACAGAGCTTTCGCATTGTAGATGGAACGCGGCTCGTTTGAAACATTGAATGGGTGACAGGGGAACAACGGCTTCGATGCGATTGTTCGCTACAAGAGGCTACGTGTAAACGTATCTGTATACTAATAGGAGTCAATTCGTGGGACAGTTGTGATTAGACGCGAAATTATTGCCTTCTTCTAGGTTTTTAATCTGTGGAGGAATGGCGTGGTAAAATATATTGTATTGAGAACGTTGGAAATGTTCCTCGACACTCTTTATTATATCAGGCGCGCGGATCGGTGACGGTGGAGGTCTCGCTGTGTCGAAGTCGAAAAAGGCAGAAGTAATAAGTAATAAGTGAGAGAACAATGTCTGTACATTGCTTATATATAGGTCGTTAAACCGATTATACAAATACAATGTGGCATCGGGCGTCCTAACACCAGGAACCTTTTTTTGTGTCCTTGTGCGCGCCGAAACATACCGCGCTAGACGGAGCCTAGCAGCGGCGTACAAAAACTCCTTCGCAGTGCGTTTACCTGGCAACCGTTGAAATCAGGGTCGCCACAAATCTCCTTTTATATGGCAAACTTGAAATATAAATCTCTTATAATTGTTAAGACAAAATTGTAATATTTGCTCTTTCTCCTACCTTTTTGTCTTTCTAAAATTGTGTCATTATGCAGAAAGCAGTTTAAGTCTGCATGACCTATGTCCATCTTGGACGTTTCATGGACGTCTTCAGGACGAAAATTTCAGATGTTTTAGGAGCTTGTTGGATGACTATAAGATCTCTCTTTAATGTTGCTATGGCAAGTGTTAATTTTTTATAATTCTTACACATCAAATCACCATTTCATGTATTAACTTTTTACATTATTATTAGACAGTAGAAGTCATTCTAAAAAATTGATTTCGAGCGAGTATTTCCTTGAGATATTCTACCTGAAACTTTTACGAAAAGTTTAATAACTGAACTGTAAATAAATTATTCATACCATCCAAAAGTAACATAAGTAATAATTAGTTCCCAAAATAGCATAATTCGAACAAGTGCCTTTATAGCCTATTGACAACAATTTCCGAACACTCATCAGGAATCACCTAATCAGCCAATCCTAAATCGCGAGCAGCATCCGCGAACACATTCGCGAATCGCAGAAGCGTATTTTGTTGTTAACTCCAGTAGCATAGTTTCGATAATGCGTATTATTTGAACAGCGCCGCTGTACCGAGCACGAAATGTTTATGTTGGTGGGGGGAGCGAAGTAAAATAGAACATTGTGTCAAGTGTTTAAACGGAGGATCAATAAATTGAGAGTTTGAAATTCCTAGGACGAGGGAGAGAGAGAGAGAGAGAGAGAGGAATTGATCCGACAATAGCCTTTCTTTGAGGGAACACGCCGAATTGCATTAATATGCATAAGCTGGTTTCAAACAATTTAAGCTACAGAAAGCACTTTGCATACCAATTGAGACACAAAGCCTAGATTATTCGTATCCGAAGTTGGCAGACGTGTATCCGGGGAAAATTAAAACGGCTAATGCGGGAGGTCTAATTACAAAAATTAGGAAACGTGACTCCGAAGAACGCTTAGCGAGTACGTAGCCATTAAAAAAATGGTTGTTCACTGATAAAACTGCCTGATACGCCCAACGAAAGGAGAATTTTATCTGGATCGTTTCTGCTTGGAACCAACGCGTAAGAAAACTGGATATTCAATTCTGTTCCATGTAAATTTTACTATTATATACTACAGGAAATAATGAAACATTAACCCTTTTAGTGCCGAACGAAAAAGAGGTGCCTATGCGAGAATAACCGGCCGAATTTCACAGTTTTACTAGGGTTTGGGAAAATATTGATAAAAACCAAACGGGAAACAATATTTACATGATTTAAAAAGCAGTATACTAAGGATGAAACAGAGAACAAAACAATGACACTAGTTTTTCTTTACTCGTTTAAAATTATAAAAATAACGAAGGTAAAAGTCTCCATAAGAAAAAGTAAACGTTGAGTTCTCTCTTTCAAAACGTATTTGCGCATACAAGAAGCCATCTTTTCATCATAATTCTATATAGACCAATTACATATTATGAAGTATATATTTTGCATTTATGTAACATCTAAATATATTTTGCTATTATGTAACAAGATAAACAATATTACATAACAAAAATAAAAGAAGAGATCGATTGCATAGCGCGGGCGATAAACCATCTTATCGCTTCAGCGTAAACAGGGTCCCAGCACACTCCGGTATAGAATGTGTAAAATGTCAGACCCAAATCGGTTTACAAATTCTTTGTCAACGAAATTTGATTATTTACAATCAAATTAGATCATTTATAAATTTATTAACAGATAAAGTTGTCTCGCAATGCGAAGAATAAGACGTTATTACACGAACGACGATATATCGTCGTTGGCACTTTTGGCAAGTGTAGCAAACGACGATATATCGTCGTCCGGCACTAAAAAGGGTTAATCAAAGATATTTCTGCATAAAGGGAATAATTTCGTTATTCAATAAAAAATTGATTCTATCGATGATCTAAAAATCAATCAGCACCACGTGAGACATTTGGAGCAAATGTTATTATTTTTTATAAATGTAAATCTATTATTATCAGTAACGCAAATAACGTTACAATTTTATATCGAATTTAATTCTACGCATTGTATTTTCGTATTATTATTATACGTAAATATATAGCGATAATATATGTTGCACTTCACATTTACAGAAAGCGTTAACACTCAAGAACAATTGTACATGGCCGTGCCAAAGGATATTTGATTATTCAGAGATACTTAGAGGCAGCGAGAAGAAAGACTTTATAATACCGGAACAAAGTCAAAGGCGCATTGAATGCTAAAGGAACGCCAAATTTAATTAATTAAAAGTTAGAGATGAACGTAACGTCACTTGGCTAAAAGACGGCCATTAAGTATAATGTACAAGACTCCCATTCATGCCTGCTCCTTTGAATAATTACGTGGAGACCGGCGTCCGTCATTTTTCTTATTGAAATTGCGTTCTAATAAAAAAAACTCAGCGCCGCCTCCGGTTCTAAAAGAGAACAGATTAAAAATTCCACAGCTGTCACTTGTTATAATCATTAGAATCATAGCGGCGCAAGTCACATTTTCCTTACTGTGCGAAATAAAGAAATAAGCAACGACACGTATATTATTTACCAACTAAATTATTTGTTCAAATAACTTGGGGTTAAGTTAATATATGGTAACTTTATAATTTACTTCACTCGTCTTTTTTAACATTCTCGCATGTATAGATTCAACTCGAACGCGCAAGTAAAAAACTGTTCGAAAATCTGGCATACGCCATTAGGATTCTAACCGACTCGTTCGCATGGAAGTCCTTCGGCCAACTTTTTTCCTCAACACCTCGAACATTTCCGTTCGGCTTCCGGTTCGACGACCTCGGCAATTTCATCGATTAATTTTACAATCGTCTGCGAGCGAGTCGCCTCATCTGAAAAAAAAGAGGTCCGA
Organism: Augochlora pura; assembly: GCF_028453695.1. NCBI lineage: Eukaryota > Metazoa > Arthropoda > Insecta > Hymenoptera > Halictidae > Augochlora > Augochlora pura. Next base: position 14,489,891 of record NC_135778.1, read on the forward strand.
ATCCTTTCCACTTTCTCCTTAATTGCCAACACTCGAGACCGAAAATAATCAACAACAATAGCCCCTCCCCGTAGTCCGGGAGGGGAAGGAGCCGGGCCGCGGCGTGCTCCACCTCGGTCTCCCTTAATTTGTCCTAATTAGCGCAAACCGGCGTTAACGAAGAGTTTACGTCCGCGGGAATTCATTAAGCCGGTTTCCAAAGTTCGCTGGCCGAACGCCGCTGGCCGGCTACATAGTCAGGCGGAGCCGTGGCCCCAGACATCCATAGCCGCCCGGCCGCCGTACCGCTTTGAAAAAAGAAACGAGAAACACCGAGAGAGCGGACTTGCCACTGAATATTCATATATTGTAATCAACCCCCTTTGGTCTAGGGGTTTGGGCGCTAACATGGCCGCGTCTACGTCTTTGGAACCTCGGTCGTGACGAACTGACAAGGGACATTGCCCAACTCGTACGCGCGGATTCCAACGAAAGCTTTGGCACGGTGGTGCAGCATCGAAAGATATTCGACACGCGGCTTTTTCTTTTGCCTGGTCGTTTTCATATTTACGAGGTGAACAAATTCTGCTACGCTCCGAACACCACTGTCTCTGCGATACGAGGGAGGCTATGAAAATCTACTGAAATTTTAAAACACTAGTGTTGTATCGGTGTCACTTGTTAAAGTTCAAAATTATTTATAATTATTATATTATTATAAATTTTTTAACAGCGTTGAAAGTGGAACTGGTAGTTCAATGTTGTTATAGTGAATGTTTAAACTCTTTTGCATCTGAAAAATTCTAATGAAATTCGGTTTGTTCGAATACTGGGTGAGTCAATTAACCCCTTCACCTTAATTGTTCTTGAAAACTACATTTTGCATAAAAATAAATTCCCAACAAAAATTATTAGATATAAAATGCATACACAGTTGCAATTATATTTTCCTACTTTACTTATTTACCAAAAAATGCAAAAGTCACGTTGAATTTTTTAATTTTAATGCGTAACATTTAATCATGACATTCGAAAGTACATTAAACACAGAATAATTAATATTGACTAACAAAGATAAAATTCTAATATGTTGTATAATCACTGAGTTTCATGTATTGTAAAAGACTAACTCAGCTTTACGAGGAGTATAGGGTTTCACAGATGGTAATTCGAGTTTGATGAAGCAATTTCGTATTATCGATTCATTTCAAGCCGGGCTACAAAAATTTTAATCAGCAAAGTAAGCCGAGGAACGGCAATAATTAAGCGAAGCCATAAAATTATACCCACTAGATATGCAAATGCATTCTGGATCCCCCTTGTTTGCAGTAAATGTGATAACTAGAGGATGTTTCACCGTGCACAATACAAGTTGGTATTTACTTTGTTAATGATATTTTCATGCTTCTTTCAAACACTGAAATTTTTTATTCTGTTATCTTTATTTTGTTTGAGTCGGTACATTTTGCGATTGTTCCGTTAGTTATTTCATTCAATCCAGATTCTCTTTGACGACCCATACCTCGTCGTATTCACGAATATATCTTTGATATGTGCAAAGCGCTCGTCTCACTTATATCAATCGATTAATAAATAATTTTCAACAATACGGAAAATAATTTTGCCAATATTATGCGATAATACACGCGACGAAGCATGCGACAAGTACGGTACCATCCACAATGGGGAGACACGTTTAGATAGACACATGTAGAGTCTCACGATTTCGCGTGGCATGCAGTAAAATCCGAACAATGCGCCGAAGAATTCGCATGCGCGTCGGCCGCACAGCAGAAAAATCTGAACGAACTATTTTAATATACTCTTTTATCCCAGCCGGCTTTATAAAATTCTTGCCGAGCCGTGCCGCGGCCGCGGCGCGTCGGGATATGACGGATGAAGGAGCCGTGGCGGGGAGGCGGCGGGGGGAGACACGGAGGGCTGAAAAATACCGGGTCGAATTTCGCCGTGAGACCGCCGCGGGAATTCACGAAATAATTCTGCGACTCAAACGGGCCGCCGGAATCTCCGTTTTCTACTTTACGGGAAGGCCGGGCAGCAGCAGGCGGGTATCGTGGCGCGAACCGCCGCGATGCACAAACGCGCGTTAAACACGGAAGTATGCCGGCAACGAACGGAAGTTCGGAATTCAATCAGCCTTTGACGAGAGAGACCCCGGGTGGTCCGCGTTTGCCGAACATCCCCCGAACCAGTTGACGGTTATGTACCCGTAACCGGCCTCTGTTCCGCGCAGGATGCTCCCGCAAACGATTCTCGAATGATGAATTCATGCGACCCAGTCTGGATAAACTACGTACGGTTTGATCCGCCTTCGAACTTGCAACCTAACCCCGTGCCGTGCCGCGCCGCGCCGCGCCGCGGGGCGTGCGCGCAGGGGTAGGCGCTCTCGCAGGGAGATTTCGAGAAGAAGCAACCCCTGATTGAGACTTCAAATGGAATTGAACCGTCCCAGTTTCACGCGTCGATGCATGGATCTAGTTTGGCGAGCTGGCCTCACGCGGAGTTTCTTATTAGGTCTATGGAAGCGTCGCGGATACGTGTAATCCGTTTAGAAGAATTCTATTCTATCAGTGTTTATTGTTTGTTCGACGATTATAAGGCGCGACTAGCTTATTTTAAGGTGGAACTACCAAACCGTCAGAAGCCATCAATCGCTACCGCGTGTTTCAATTCGAACACTTTAAGTGTCTATAAATACCCCAAAAAATTCTCACAATATCAAAGTTATTTAGTTAATTAAGCTCAAACTAGATAGTTAAAATTGATCACAATAAATATTAATTTAATACTTTTGCAATATAAAAGTCCTACTAAAAATTTGTTCGAACATACCACAATGAAAATGAATTTTAAAACTTAGTGAAACATTTCGGTTCACAAGTGCATCTCTGTTGCCATTAATTATGCTGTAAATCTCGTGCATTTTTCATCAAAAGATTAAAAGGAATTACGAAAATTCGTATAACGTATCAATCTTATGGAAATGATTAAATAAAACAAAATCGTGTTTGGCTGATACTGTTAATTAACACTAATTATCATAATCATCTGAGCTGTAATTTTGAAATTTCTCTAGCGTGAAAGACGCAAACGATATCGTCAATAACTATCGCGAGCAAAAACTGAAATTATCGAAGCAATGTTGATGGAGGAACAGGAACGAATCTGGGGAATTGCATCGTTTCAAGATTTAAGCGAACGATCCGTGGGATTGTGTAGCGGCTGATGAGGCTAATGAAGCAGATGATAAAGATTTTCTTTTCAGATTGATGTTGATTTACGATGATCGGCGAGGGAGATGGTTTAAATAGTGGAAATTTAGCGGAACATTGGGAACAGCTTCTTAAAAACGGCAAGGACGTAGCAGGTCGATTGGGAAATAAAGGAGATTAAATTTCCAGATAACCGACGAGCTCATCTGGGGGAAGGACCATTATACAGATTGAAAGGAATATCTCCAACCAAAGGATCGGATACGAAAGCACACCTCGTTAATTGAACGCAGCTTCTTTTATCGTCTTATAGTCGTTCGCTTAAGAAATGCAGATTTTTACGGATTTGTCGATCAAAACGGACGAAATAAATGATCTTTTATAGAACTATGATTCTAACTAATTACTGCGGGTCTATCGATTTCGATCAAATCTTCAACATGCGGACGTGTTATCAAGAAAACGCATTTCTTAGATGTTCGTTATAAAATTAAATAAAAAGTTTGGAAAACATATTTTTTTAATTTTCGTATGTTTCTGTACTTGATCAATTTTATACATCCGAAGCAGTGAAACACTGTTTTTGAACTAAACTTCACTCACTTTTTGTTTCTTTTTGTAAGTTTATCTATTTAGTTCATCTAATATTCTCTATATAATCTTTATTATATGTATTAAATTTATAAATACTTAGAGCGCATACTTCCGTTCCTTTGAAAATGAGTATACTGAATATCATTCACTGACGTGTATCGAATATATATGATCGAATACATAGAAAACAACTACATACTCTTTAGCATATCACAGCGGATTTAAACAATCGATACAGAGAGAATGAAAACAGATTCCATTCAAATTTTGTGAAACTAATTAAATCGACATGGAAGCGATCGCAATAAAAAAACCGGGGAAATTGTTCATGAGCACGGCGCGACCACGATTCGGATCCGATTTTTGATAATTCACTTTCGTATCCGGCACGTTAATCGTTGTAATGTAATCAACCCGTGCGACGTGCGTTAGCTCTACAACCCCTCTCATCTGTGTAATCGTCTGTTCTATTGACGGGCGAACGCCCCGGTGAATCGCACTTTGTTAAATTTGCACGGCGCCCTTTGTTTCCGGTCGATAATGCGTGTTGACGATCTCACCCCGAAAATATGATCCGCACGAAAAAGTTTAACGCGAGCACGGTCCACTCTGTTCAGACAAATTCGGCTGGTTCTTTAATCTTTTTAACCATTTTATCCGCATAAATACAATATTATATTTGTCAAAGTTATAAATAAAGTTCTTTCTGTATTGCAGTTAGTTAACTCCTTGCCGTATCATTTTCTTCATCATTACAATGGAAAACGTTTTTTAATTGTAATTATTTCTTAGGAGAAAGAGGAAAATATTTATTGTATGTCTACATTTACTAGCACGATGAAATATTGATTACAAGGGGACAGAATTTTATTCCGACTTAAAAGGACGGAATAACAATTATATTTAACTGTATATTAATAAAAATCTCCATCGCGAGTCTGATTCGATAAAGTATCGCAAGGGGTTAATAGACAACGAACAAGTAAAATATGGTAGACAATATTGCAAACATTGTTTATGGAAACGGTAACCTGGCAAATATTATAAATTTGATCAGAAACATCAGAAGCTCTGATATACAATTCATTTCCTTATTCAGGAAAGATATATATTTATTCTGTCTCCCTTGCTGCGATAT